>NW_017263802.1:0-804 GCF_001662655.1 Pseudogymnoascus verrucosus | reverse complement strand
GGGGAAGGGGGGGGGGGGGGCGGCGGGGGGAAGGGGGGGGTTTTGGGGGGGTGGGGGGGGTGGGGTAAGCTGGTGGGAGGGGATGCTGGGGAGGGGGGGTTGGGGCTTGATGATGGGGGGTTGGGGGGGGGGGGGGAGGTGGTGAGTTTGTGCTTTTCTTTTCTTCATCGTGGGGGGAGGAGGAGAGGTTGAAAACGGAGGGGTCATGTGATGGATATTTTGATGCTGTTGATGGGATATCCTTGTTCTTGGAGGGCTGTTGATGGGCAAGGCGGGTTTTGAAGTGCTTTGCTGTACTGCTGGTGGTGCTTGTTTTGCTTCACGGATTGTTCTCTAGAAACCACACAACATCAGCTGACCCCCTCACAGCTCCAATGGAACCGCCTCAAGTCCCTCAAAGTAACCTTCGCCGACATCCTCACCGCCGTCAGCGACAACAGCAAGCAGCGCTTCGCCCTAAAACCCAACCCTCGGCTCGTCCCACTCCCGGAACCCACCTCCACCATCCCCTCCGACTGGCTCATCCGCGCCAACCAAGGGCACAGCATCGCCGTCGACTCCTCTGCGCTGCTGACCCCAATCACACTGGAAGCGGATAACGTCCCCCCTGTGGTCGTACACGGGACGTATTACGCTTTCTACCCCTCCATTGTGGCCAGCGGGGGATTGAAAAAGATGAGCCGCAACCACATACACTTCTCCACTGGCCTACCGGAGGCGAAGGGCGGGGTGATAAGCGGGATGCGGCATGACCCGCAGGCGCTTGGTTATGTGGAGGGGGGAAAGCGTCGTGAGGAAGGGGGG
>NW_017263801.1:0-910 GCF_001662655.1 Pseudogymnoascus verrucosus | reverse complement strand
CTCTGTAGAAATGTGGAATTGACCCTTCAAAACTGCTCTCTTACCCTTATTCTGTACTCTACGCTTCTAGATAATTGAGCGTAAGTTATCACACTCTCTTTTTTGAAGGGTATTGCGTGTATTAAGGCGTTCTAACTCATCTGCTAACTTATTGATATATCGCTTTATAGGAGTATTCAAAACACCTTGATTTAAGGCTGTTGAGAGCACTGTATTTGCTTTGTGAAGTGTTTGAAAATCAGGTGGACTGCTATTCAAAAATACCTTCTCAAAAATATCATGCTCTGTAGGAGTATGTGGCCGTTCTAATACTACTACGTCTGTAGTAGGAAGCGTAGCTGCTCGAATGACTGTTTGTGGCTGGAATGGCTGTAGCCCACTTCCTCTCTAAGCAGAATTGATATTTGAAGTTGAAAAAGCAGCTGCTCTTGCAGTAATATATGCATCCATCCATTCCGACTTCTGTATACGTAGGAGTTGTGCCTCATTTAGGTGTGAGAGAGCAGTTGTAAGGTGTTGCTTTAAGGGCCTAAAAATCGAAATATCAAGTGGCTGTAGAACATGAGATGTATGAGGAGGTATTATAAGGAGCGATATTCGATTTTGAATGCAGTGTGATATAAAGCTTCCACTTATATGGCTATCGTGGCCGTCGCAAATAAGGAGCCTCTGTTGTAGTTTTCCATTTAGAAGTGTTGCTTTTGCTCTTGTAGAGGGCTTAAAAACGCGTTTTAACCACTCTAATCCATATAGATTGCTTGTCCACCCTTTTGTGTTTGCAGAGAAGTGCCATTTTTATATAACGTCCTTCGGAATCCAGCTCTGTAGTATATTCTGTCCTTTGAAGATAATGAGGGGTTCAATAGCTGTTCCGTCCATACAGATGCATTCAACTGCAGACACCCATTCC
>NW_017263800.1:0-932 GCF_001662655.1 Pseudogymnoascus verrucosus | reverse complement strand
ACCGCTCTACCGATCTAAAATTATTAGAACTTATTCATCTTATAAATAAGATGTTTATATACGTATACGCTATGCTTAATTACGCTATTATGTAAGCTAGCCTTATGCAGAAGATATTAACAAGTGTAGATTTGCTATACAAATATTTTGTATAGCAAATACTTATACTTCTAATAACTTATGTAACTTAATATAGTTGCTTCTAGCGTTTTCACATATTAATTATTAGTATGTATAGACCCTTTATATAAGAGGAATAAATTATAATAAATTTATTAACAGAGTTATTTAACTTTGAAGTTTTAGGATTTAAGTACCTTCACATATAAATTTAGCTGTAAAGGTACATACCCGCAGTACGCCACGACTTACGTTATAACTACTAACGTAGGTCGTGGCGTAAGCGGTCTAATGGCGTAAGCGGTCTACCCTACCAAACCACCAAACTACTAACTTAGAAAATCGTAAATAATTTAATTACTACAGAGCTAATTCATCTAAATCGCTATTATATAGCTCTTCTTCACTCTCTTCATCTATTTCCTCAATTACAGCTTCATCTATAGGTCGTTGTGTTGTTCTAGACCTCTGTGAAGCTGTTATTGTTGCTACTTCTACTTCTATAACTTGCGACTGTAACTCCTCTGTTGAAATGTGAAATTAACCCTTTAAAACAGCTCTCTTACCCTTAACGTAAGTCGTGGCGTAATGGGTATAATGGCGTAATGGGTACAGTGTACCTTTACAGCTAAATATGTATACAAAGGTACTTATAATGATAGAATTTAGAACCTTGACTACTCCCTTAATAAAATTTGTAAGGCTTAACCCTCTTATATATAGAAACCCCATATAATTATCTACTATATGTAAAGACACTAGTAGCTCTAGCTTTGTTTTTGCATAAGTTATTAATGGTTTTAGGTTTTGCA
>NW_017263799.1:0-1009 GCF_001662655.1 Pseudogymnoascus verrucosus | reverse complement strand
AACAATCATTCGAGCAGCTACGCTTCCTACTACAGACGTTATAGTAGAACGCCCACATACTCCTACAGAGCATGATATTTTTGAGAAGGTATTTTTGAATAGCAGTCCACCTGATTTTCAAACACTTCACAAAGCAAATACAGTGCTCTCAACAGCCTTAAATCAAGGTGTTTTAAATACTCCTACAAAGCGATATATCAATAAGTTAGCAGATGAGTCAGAACGCCTTAATACACGCAACACCCTTCAGAAAAGAGAGTGTGATAACTTACGCTCAATTATCCAGAAGCGTAGGGCACAGAATAAGGGTAAGAGAGCAGTTTTAAAGGGTCAATTCCACATTTCTACAGAAGAACTCCAGTCGCAAGTTATAGAAGCAGAAGCAGCAACAGCAACAGCAACAGCTTCACAGAGGCCTAGAACAACGCCACGGCCTATAAACGAAGCTATAATTGAGGAAATAGATGAAGAGAGCGAAGAAGAGCCTTCAGAGGATGATATAGATGAATTAGGGTGGTAGTAATTGAATTATTTGCGATTTTCTAAGTTGGTGGTTTGGTGGTTCTATTCTGGATTTTGGTGGGGTAGCCGGTCCGGCCATGTAGCCGGTCTGACCACGACTTACGTTAACGTAGGTCATGGCCTAAAGGGCTACATGGCCTAAAGGGCTATTCTAGAAACCACACCAAAATCCACGTCACGTGACTAAAATTAAAACCTTAATAACTTTTTAATTAATTGTTATAAAGCTTAATCCTCTTATATTATTACTCTTTATATATGCATACATTAGGGTTTAATTTGTAATAATGTAAGCTAACGTAAGTCGTGGCCTAATGGCACCAATGGCCTACTGGCACTAGTGGGGTTGGGCCCACCCTATCAACCACTCGACTATCACCACTACTACATCAAATGGTTAAGCGTAGGAGTATTAAGGCCCAAGAGCATAATATTGAAATAGAGAAGGCAGTATTAGCTGTCCGATCAAATCAATTTAAGTCTGCTT
>NW_017263798.1:484-1052 GCF_001662655.1 Pseudogymnoascus verrucosus | reverse complement strand
GTTGCATGTTTCAGCTGTAACAGTATAGTAGTATGTTGTATGTATAGGTCTTACGTCGTCCTAGGTTGGTCTAGGTAAGAGCAGCACCTTTAAGCGGATCTACACTAGCTTTTAGGCAATGTACTTAAGACATAGGTCCAACTATTAAGCAATTACAAGCTTAAGACGATTGAGGAGCTTAAAAACGAGGCGTGTAAGCTAAGGGCTAGGTGTGCACTAATTAAGGGCCTAGCTACGTACGATGGCTTCTACTGTCTCTATACGCAATGCAGCTACTATACGTAGCATTTGCCTAAGATGAAAGAGCACGTAAGTTGTTCTTATAAAATTAAGGCAGTAGAGCATAAGACAAGGCAATTATAGAAAGAGTGTACGCTATAGACATATTTTGTAGGGAAGGGCCGAATTGATTATTTTATTGTAGTTGATAAAAACAAAAATGAGGAAAAACTAAATATATTAGAATTATCAACACTATTAAAAGAAGAGGAGAAGGCGCTTTTTATAAAGCTAGAGGAGGACTACTAAGACGTTAAGGGAGATATTAAAGAGCAAGCTAGCATTGTCT
>NW_017263798.1:0-454 GCF_001662655.1 Pseudogymnoascus verrucosus | reverse complement strand
ATCGCACACGGCTAAGCTAAAGGAGGAAGAGATCTAGTACTTATATAAGCTACTACTAAAGAGAGAGGTTGATGCTAGTGCTAAGGGTGCTATAGATCTTAACCTAGTCTACATCCTAGGTGCTGCTAAGGCTATGTTAAGAGATGCCTACAAGCTATATAGTAACACTTTGCTAGAGCGGAAAATGACGTAGTAGTAGGCTAATATTCTAAACGAATTCTATGCTAGGGCGTTAGGAAAAGCAGACGGGTTCTAGCATTTTAAGAACCTGTTAACCCTAGTTACGTACTTTACTACCATAAAGCAGCTCTTAGTGTACTACTACTATGTAGTGCATTACGAGGGCGGCCATTTCACATAGGCTAAGCTAGACTAAGTGCTGCTAAGGGATGTTATCTAGCTAACGAAAACACAGATCTAAGCTATAGACGAGATAATAGCAGCCTTAGCTGTT
>NW_017263797.1:0-1091 GCF_001662655.1 Pseudogymnoascus verrucosus | reverse complement strand
GACTACGACCTGACTACCAATCTACAACCGATTTTCTCACCCGTCGGCAGCTTTCAGCCTAAGGCACCTCAGACTAACATCAACGGGATCTAACCTTCAACACCGGGGAAATACGTCATATCAATGAGACAATGGCAGGCCGCGGAGTTACAACATCACATGGCTTAAAACAAGAGGGCTGAGACAAATTTTAACATGCGCAGTAATCTATTCTAGAGGGAGGAGCAACCTAGGTATGTATGTACCATATATAATCTGATTCGCGGCGCTCTCCACACGATCTCCAACTTGCTTACACCTCTAGCTTTTCTTCCGGTGACGCGAAGCACTGTGTAGCCGGCCCCGCTGATGAGATGTCGGGATTTCCAGTCGTCAACGGTGTCACCGTCTTCGAGCTGCCGCCACCAGGCATTATCCCAGATTTCAACAATCCGCCCCGGCACCATTTATGGTTGGCACACTACTTAGTGTTCGCCATAGGAGGAACTTTGGCCTTTCTTGCTATATGCCAGCGGCTCTACACGAAGCTATTCTTGACCAAACACAGGTCTTTGCAGATAGATGACTGTTAGTATTCAAGGAAACCGCAATAACTCGTTACTGACACCAACAGATTTGATGCTCATTGGATGGGTATGATATGGCGATACAGGGAATCCCTCTATGGCATAGACGACTAACAGCCATCTATAGGGCTTCTCAATAGCAACACAGGCAATACTTGTCCGTAAGGATACTTGATTTCATTCTGTCAAAGTGGCATTGCTGACGATAACCTCGCAGGATCAATTGCTGGGGGCGGCCTGTGTGTCCATGTGTGGGAAATGCCACTCACAAGATTCGAGAAGTACTCGGTCGTAAGTTTTTGCGATACCCTACTGCCCCGCAAATTACACGGGTTGGACTGATGACTTTCCAAAGGACATATACATTGCAGCTCCTGTTTACCAGCTGTGCAATGGCTTCACGAAACTCTCGCTGCTCACGGTCTACCTCCGATTGTCGCCGCAGACATGGTTTCGCATCGCCGCCTGGTTCAGTATCGTCGTCGTTGTTCTCTACACATCCATCATAACGCTCGTCATGTTCTT
>NW_017263796.1:0-1114 GCF_001662655.1 Pseudogymnoascus verrucosus | reverse complement strand
AGAGTATCTGTTCTTGATTTTTTGATAGTAGCTGATTATGTAGTTGCGCTTCTGCTTGTGTACAGTGTATACCACTAACGCGTCTCCGTATAGTGTCTGGCCTTAGCCCTAAGGCTATAGCTGCAGCATTTGCAGATTTGTATTTTCCAGTCTGTATTCCTAAAATAGCTTCAGAAAGTCGAAAATCACGCTCTTGAGCCTTTATACTCCTACGCTTCACCATTGTAGTATTAGTGGTGGTGGTTGGGTTTGGTGGTTCTATTCTGGATTTTGGTGGGGTAGCCGGTCCGGCCATGTAGCCGGTCTGACCACGACTTACGTTAGAGCGTAGAATCAACTATAATTCGTATAGATTACATAGTTCTAATTGAAAATCTAGTCTTGTCTATGTTATAGATATTATATGTTTCGATTTTTAGCTCTGTTGTAAGGCTTTTATACGCGTCAAACCACCCCTTTAACACCTCTTTTGTTACCCCATTCATCCTCTGTGCCTCAACTCTACGTCCTAACTTAACACGTAAGTTAGGATGCCTTTAAATGAATTGTAGAACCCAATCTTGCCTAAGAGGTAACTTAGGTTGTAACGTAGGTCGTGGCGTAATGTCGGTAATGGCGTAATGTCGGTAGTGGGGTTAGGACCACCCTATTAACAGCCTTAATTACTACTACTATATAACTTTTATTAAGTTATGGTACGACAGAAGAGCCAGAATGCTTAAGAACACAATAATAAAATAGCTGAAGCAGTCCTAGGAGTCTGAAACAAAAAATATAAGTCATTATATGAGGCTGCAAAGGTGTTAGGGGTCTGTGAGAGGACTATACAACGACGCGTTAAAGGTAGTAGCCTTACACGGACAGAAGCGCGACAGCAACAGCAACTCCTATCTAAAAACCAAGAGCAGACCCTATTAAAGTGGATTAAGGAGCTTACTACAAGTGGCTACGCTCCTAGCCATCGGATATTACGGGAGGTTGCAGATGAAGTCCGGTTAAATAAGTGTCGCGTTTTTCAGCCTCAACAACAGCTACAACAACTACAAACTCAACAACCACAAACTCAACAACTACAATCTCAAATTCCTAACTTACCTCTTGGGCAGGATTGGGT
>NW_017263795.1:407-1133 GCF_001662655.1 Pseudogymnoascus verrucosus | reverse complement strand
CATCTGTATGGATGGAACAGCTATTGAACCCCTTATTATCTTCAAAGGACAGAATATACTACAAAGCTGGATTCCGAAGGAGGTTATACAAAAATGGCACTTCTCTGCAAATACAAAGGGATGGACAAGCAATCTTCATGGATTAGAGTGGCTAAAACGTGTTTTTGAGCCCTCTACAAGAGCAAAAGCAACACAAAATGGACGACTACAGCAATAGCTCCTAATTTGCGATGGCCATGATAGCCATATAAGCGGAAGCTTTATATCACACTGCATTTAAAATCGAATATCGCTCCTTATAATACCTCCTCATACATCTCATGTTCTACAGCCACTTGATATTTCGATTTTTGGGCCCTTAAAGCAACACCTTACAACAGCTCTCTCGCACCTTAATGAGGCACAACTCCTACGAATACATAAGTTAGAATGGATGGATGCATATATTACTGCAAGAGCAGCTGCTTTTTCGACTTCAAATATCAATTCTGCTTAGAGAGGGAGTGGTCTACAGCCATTTCAACCACAAACGGTCATTCGAGCAGCTACACTTCCTACTATAGACGTTATAGTAGAACGACCACATACTCCTACAGAGCATGATATTTTTGAGAAGGTATTTCTAAACAGCAGTCCACCTGATTTTAATACCCTTCAAAAAGCGAATACTGTGCTCTCTACAGCCTTAAATCAAGGTGTTTTGAATACTCCTACAAAGCGATATAT
>NW_017263795.1:0-332 GCF_001662655.1 Pseudogymnoascus verrucosus | reverse complement strand
GATAACTTACGCTCAATTATCCAAAAGCGAAGAATACAGAATAAGGGTAAAAGAGCAGTTTTGAAGGGTCAATTCCACATTTCTACAGAAGAACTCCGGTTGCAAGTTGTAGAAGCAGAAGCAGCAACAGCAACAGCTTCACAGAGGCCTAGAACAACGCCACAACCTATAAACGAAGCTACAATTGAGGAAATAGATGAAGAGAGTGAAGAAGAGCCTTCAGAGGATGATATAGATGAATTAGGGTGGTAGTAATTGAATTATTTGCGATTTTTAAAGGTGGTAGTTCAGTGGTTTAGTCCTAGATTTTGGTGGGGTCGGTAAAATAGCCC
>NW_017263794.1:0-1255 GCF_001662655.1 Pseudogymnoascus verrucosus | reverse complement strand
GGGGGGGAGGGGGGGGGGGGGGGGGCGGGGGGGGGGGGGGGGGGGGGGGAGGGGGGGGGGGGGGCTGGGGGGGGGGGGGGGGGGGGGGGGGGAGGGGGGAAGGAGAGGAGGTAGAGGGCTATGAAGAAGATTTCGTTGAGGGCGCAGAAGAGGAAGAGGACCGTCTGGAAGGGGGGGTGGGGTTAGCGGGGAGTTCATGATGTGGTGGTTTTGGGGGAGAATGGGGGAAGTACCTTGTTCGTGTAGTAAAGGTTCAGGATGTAGCTACGGCTACGATCGACCTTCTTGTGACTCTCTCCCGATCCACCCATCACGAGCGTAGCGTACATATGCATGTAATGGCTCGCGAGATCCAAAGAGATAAGACCCTGAAACACGATCGACCAGCGCGGGAACGCGGAGGCGAGGAAAACAAGCAGACACGCCGTCGTGCAGCGATCAGTCACCATATCCAGAACAGCGCCGAAGCGGGTGGACTGGCTGAAGTAGCGCGCGGCGTAGCCGTCGAGGGCGTCGAGGAGACACGACACGCTGTAGAGGATTGTGCAGGTTCGGGGGTGGAGAGGCATGTAGTAGAGCGAGCCGAGGGCGAGGACGATGCGCACGTAGCCTGGGGATTGTTGTTAGGTTCTGCGCGGTAGGATATCGATAGAGGATGGGATAAGTGGAAGACTTACCGATGATATTCGGCCAGAAGAGAAAAATGTTCTCGTAAGGGTGCTCCTCCTTGCTGCCTGCGGCGGCGGCGCCCGTGCCATTCAGGAGAGGCTGCTCGGCGCTCACCTTGTCCTTGGGAGCGGGTGAGCGCGAGGAGCCCTTTCGCGTGGGCGACTTCTTGCGGGATGCTTTGTTGCTGGACATTTTGCTGTTGGTGGTTGAGGGGGATTCGAGGTTGTTCAGGAGAAGGAGATGGATTTTTCCCTTGTTATTTAGGGCTGACGTTTCACGCCGGGCGACTCGGATGGGCGACGGAAAAGTTGTTGAAACTCTAGGAGAGAGAGGAGTGTAGTCTGTAGGGTAGGTGACTCTCTGGCGAGATGGCCGGTTGGAGTCGTCGATGGTTTTAAAGGAGATAAGGAGTGTAGGAGAATGAGAAGGATGTGTGTTTGGGGGTAGAAGGGGAGCTTTTGAGATTTGAACGGGCGCGATAAGGGAGTTAGTTATATTGGGTCCAAAGGTGGATTTGCGTGCTGCAACATACGTACTCGAGTACATATGCCCCCTGTTGATCGGTGACGCAACGCAGGATTGGGGA
>NW_017263793.1:0-1314 GCF_001662655.1 Pseudogymnoascus verrucosus | reverse complement strand
TTACGCCACGACCTACGTTACATTAACTGTTTTAAAATATTAGAACTGTTAACTAAGAGGTAAGTTAGGAATTTGAGGTTGTAGTTGTAGTTGTTGTAAGTGTTGTTGTTAAGGCTGAAAAACGCGACACTTATTTGACTGGACTTCATCTGCAACCTCCTGTAATATCCAATGGGTAGGAGCGTAGCCGCTTACAGTAAGCTCTTTAATCCACTTTAAGAGGTCTTCTCTTAGTTTTTGGATAGGAGTTGCTGTTTCTAATGGGAATCAGTATGTGTCTTCTGTACACTGCTTATGCGCCTACGCACTGTATCTGGCCTAAGTCCTAAGGCCTTAGCTGCAGTATATGCTGATTTGAATTTTCTAGTTTGTACTCCTAAAACAGCTTCAGAAAGCTGTATATTGCGCTCCTGAGCCTTAATACTCCTGCGTTGTACCATTCTGTAGTTGTGGTGGGTTAGTGTTCTTACTCTAGATTTTGGTGGGGTTGGTGATTGAGCCGGTATCCCCATTGAGCCGGTATCCCCACGACCTACGTTATTCCTAAAATAGCTTCAGAAAGTCGAAAATCACGCTCTTGAGCCTTTATACTCCTACGCTTTACCATTGTAGTATTAGTGGTGGTGGTAAGGTTTGGTGGTTTAGTCCTAGATTTTAGTGGGGTAGCCGGTCTGGCCATGTAGCCGGTCTGACCACGACTTACGTTACCTTCTACACCCTGTGTTCTAGGTTATTATGTAGTGTTATAGTTCCTACACATGTTCTAGGTTATCACATGAGTGTTTGTTTGTTTGTTTACACATGACATTGTTGTCGCGCACATTGCCACTCTAACCGTTTAATCCTTCATTACGTCTATATCGGTAATTATAGTATATCTACTAATTATAGATAGGGTGGTAGTTTTGATATTTTTTATTATTTTAGGTAGTAGCTCTAGCGTTAACAAGTCTAGAAAATGCTAGATCTTTTTTACAGATATATTACTAACATCTTAGCAATGTAGATAGATAAGTTAGTCCGAATGGAACAAAATATGACAATGGTAATAACACTCTTTATTTGAACCTAAATATTGGCTAAAGGCTCCATAAGCTACAAAAATACATTACATTCACTAAAGAGTTCTGACGTTTTTGCAGAGATTCAGAAATATCCCACACCCTGCCTGCACTCATACTCGTGCCGCCTGAAAGTCAAATGAGGAACTATGCATAACAACTAACGTAAGTCATGGTGTAAGCGGCGATATGGCGTAAGCGGCGATAAGTACCCTTACATATAAATTTGTATGCAAAGATACTTACCCTTCTA
>NW_017263792.1:0-1337 GCF_001662655.1 Pseudogymnoascus verrucosus | reverse complement strand
CGAAAACCGCACCCGCCGCCGCCTCTCCGCCCGCCTCCACCTCCGCCGCGAAGTCAGCAGCTCAAACATCCCCACCGACCTCCCCGCGATAGACGTAGCCCCCGATGCCGAAGGGGGGGGCGACCAAACAGAGCGCGAGCGCCAGTGGGAGAAGCGCGCCACGCTGCTTGCGAGGAGCAACGGCGCTATCATTCGCAGCGCGAGCGGGAGTCCTGAGAGGGGCGTTGGAAGCCTGCTAGCGACCGCGGGGGTGGGGATGGGACAGACGCTGGGGCAGGAGCTGAGGAGAGAGAACGTGGGCGTGGTGGGGGATAAGAAGGCGGATGATAATATACAGGAGGCTATCCGGCTTCATGAGGAGGGGAGCTTGGAGGAGGCGACGCGGATGTTTGGCCGGTTGGCGGATCCGGGGGGGGATAATAATGCGTTGAGTCAGGTGCTTTATGGGCTTGCTCTAAGGTATGGGATTTTATCCTCACTCACCTCCTTGCTGGTCCTTGGGTCATCAGCTACATGGTTCTTTTTCGCAACATTTTACTGACACAATTGAATAGACACGGATGGGGCTGCACAGCGGATCCAGCGCAGGCAATGCAATATCTCACCTATGCCGCTTCAAACGCCGCCTCCATCGAAGAAGCCGCTCTGCGCGCCGGCTCCGCAAAAGGAGGCGCCGCAAAGGGCGAGCTAGTCCTCGCGATTTTCGAGCTCGCGAATTCCTTCAGGCAAGGTTGGGGGGTCAAGAAGGACCCCGTGGCTGCTAAGCAAGTAAGTGGTGTGGCGTGCGCCTCGTGATCGTCGGTGGTATATGGCGATAGTGAGGGGAAAGTCAATCGGTAGCACAAGGAGCTGACGAAACGCAGTATTACGAAACCGCCGCGAATCTAGGGGACACAGGTACGACCCTCGCATTCTCTTGGCCCACCCCCACACGTATGCACAGCCGGCTAACGGAAGGGATTCTAGACGCGATGAATGAGGTTGGGTGGTGCTATCTTGAGGGGTTCGGGTGTAAGAAAGATAAGGTGTGTTTTCACCCCATCTCCCTCCTATTCGTCCTTGCCTATCCCCGATTCCAATCCCGAATTATTACCCAGCATCTACCATCTCAAACACCCCCAATCCCTCTTCCACACATCTCAGACCAGTCTGATTCCCCGCCCTCACACCCTCCCACTGGCGCCATCAGGCACCATCCTCCCCCCCCTCCCCCTCCCCCCACCCCCCCCTCCCCCCCCCCCCCCCCAACCCCCCCCCCACCCCACATCCCCCCCCACAAACCACCCCCCCAACCGCCCCCCCCCCCCCCCCCCCCCCCCCCCCCCCCCCCCTCCCCC
>NW_017263791.1:0-1365 GCF_001662655.1 Pseudogymnoascus verrucosus | reverse complement strand
GTAACCGGCATAATCATGTGTTGTTCCCTCACCAAAAAAAATCAACTTTTTTTAATAACGTCGTGAATATTTTATAGCTTCTATACATAATAGGACAATATGTGTACTATTACCATACAAAAGAGCTAAGTTGTACAGTCAAAAGTGCAAAAGTTATGATCATTTCAAAAATCATTAGAAGTAAGTACCTTTCTATACAAAGTTCAGTGTAAAGTGACATTATGCCGGTTACGCCATTGTGCCGGTTACGCCACGACTTACGTTATCATTATTAGAAGGCTCTTCTTCGCTCTCTTCATCTATTTCCTTAATTATAGCCTCGTTTATAGGTCGTGGCGTTGTTCTAGGCCTCTGTGAAGCTATAGCTGTTACTGCTTCTACTTCTATAACTTGCGACTAGAGTTCTTCTGTTGAGATGTGGAATTGACCCTTTAAAACTGCTCGTTTACCCTTATTCTATACTCTACGCTTCTAAATAATTGAGCGTAAGTTATCATACTCTCTTTTCTAAAGGGTGTTGCGTGTATTAAGGCGTTTTGACTTATCTGCTAACTTATTGATATATTGCTTTGTAGGAGTATTTAAAACACCTTGATTTAAGGCTGTTAAGAGCACTGTATTTGCTTTATAAAGTGTTTGAAAATCAGGTGGACTGCTATTCAAAAATACTCGTTTATACAAAGTATTGCTCGTTTATACGAAGTGTCGCTCGTTTGTACAAAGTGTGAAGTTTATGACAAAAGCAGCCTACATGTTATGTAATGCTATATTCTAGGCTCATAACTGTCAAAACCATTAAATTATGCAAAGGTAGAACGCCTATACTTGTAGTAGTCTTAGGTTGGTTTATAAACTCTAACAAAAAACTTGTCTATTTCTAATGGTCTAATTCTATGTTCATATGTTCATACAAAGGGTTTTCCTTTCGTATAAACCTAGTAGCGTACTATTCTACATGTGTTCTAAGTTATTACATGAGCTGTACCTTCTACACCTATGTTCTAAGTTATCACATAAGTTGTTGTTCGTTTGTTTACACGTAATACTGTTGTTATGTGCGTTGCCACTCTAACATATATTTATACAAAGGGTTTTCCCTTTATACGAACATAGAATTAGACCTTTAGAAATAGACAAGTTTTTTCCTTCTAAGACTTAACGTAGGTCGTGGTGTAACCGGCTAACGTAGGTCATGGCCTAAAGGGCTACATGGCCTAAAGGGCTATTCTAGAAACCACACCAAAATCCACGTCATGTGACTAAAATTAAAACCTTAATAACTTTTTAATTAACTGTTATAAAGCTTAATCCTCTTATATTATTACTCTTTATATATGCATACATTAGGGTTTAATTTGTAATAAT
>NW_017263790.1:0-1419 GCF_001662655.1 Pseudogymnoascus verrucosus | reverse complement strand
CTGCTTCTATAACTTGCGACTGTAACTCCTCTGTTGAGATGTGGAATTGACCCTTTAAAACTGCTCTTTTACCCTTATTCTATGTTCTTCGCTTCTGGATAATTGAACGTAAGTTATTACACTCTCTTTTCTAAAGGGTGTTGCGTGTATTAAGGCGTTCTAACTCATCTGCTAACTTATTGATATATTGCTTTGTAGGAGTATTCAAAACACTCTGACTTATTGTAGAAGAGAGCATAGAGTTCGCTTTTTGAAGAGTATTAAAATCAGGTGGACTACTGTTTAAGAATACCTTCTTAAAAATATCATGCTCTATAGGAGTATGTGGCCGTTCTAATATAACGTCTGTTGTAGGAAGCGTAGCTGCCCGAATGACTGTTTGTGGTTGAAATGGCTGTAGCCCACTCCCTCTCTAAGCAGAAGTGATATTTACATTTGAAAAAGCAGCTGCTCTTGTAGTAATGTATGCCTCTATCCATTCCGACTTCTATATACGTAGTAGTTGTGCTTCATTTAGGTGTGAGAGGGCTGTTGTAAGGTGTTTCTTTAAAGGTCCAAAAATCGCAACATCAAGTGGCTGTAGAACATAAGATGTATGAGGAGGTATTATAAGGAGCGATATTCGATTTTGAATATAGTGTGATATAAAGCTTCCACTTATATGGCTATCATGACCATTGCAAATAAGGAGCCGTTGTTGTAGTTTTCCATTTTGTGTTGCTTTTGCTCTTGTAGAGGGCTTAAAAACGCGTTTTAGCTACTCTAATCCATGAAGATTGCTTGTCTATCCTTTTGTATTTGCAGAGAAGTGCCATTTTTGTATAACCTCCTTTGGAATCTAGCTTTGTAGGATGTTCTGGCCCTTAAATATAATAAGGGGCTCAATAGCTGTTCCATCCATGCAAATGCATTCAACAGCAGACACCCATTCCTGTCGGCTAGGATGAGCTTGAAATCGCGTACAGAGCGTAGAGTCAACTATAATTCGTGTAGATTGCATAGTTCCAATTGAAAATCTAGTTTCATCCATATTATAGGTGTTGTAGTTTTCGATTTTTAGCTCTATTGTAAGGCTCTTATACGCGTTAAACCACCCCTTTAACACCTGCTTTGTAACCCTATTCATCCTTTGTGCCTCAACTCTACGTCCTAACTTAACACGTAAGTTAGGATGCCTTTGAATGAATCGTGGCACCCACTCTTGCCTAAGAGGTAAGTTAGGTATTTGAGGTTGTTGAGTTTGAGGTTGTTGTTGTAGTTGTAGGTGTTGAGGCTGAAAAACGCGACACTTATTTGACTGAACTTCGTCTGCAACCTCACGTAATATCCGATGGCTAGGAGCGTAGCCACTTGCAGTAAGCTCCTTAATCCACTTTAAGAGGACAATTTCCTGATTTTTTGACAATAGCTGGTTAGGTA
>NW_017263789.1:0-1438 GCF_001662655.1 Pseudogymnoascus verrucosus | reverse complement strand
CAGCAACAGCCATAGCTTCACAGAGGCCTAGAACAACGCTACGACCTATAAACGAAGCTATAATTGAGGAAATGGATGAAGAGAGCGAAGAAGAGCCTTCTGATGATGATATAGATGAATTAGGGTGGTAGTAATTGAATTATTGCAATTTTTTGAAGCTTTGATGGGGTCGGCCTAACCCCACTAGTGCCAGTAGGCCATTGGTGCCATTAGGCCACGACTTACGTTAGTGCAAAAGCAATTGCCTTAAATCGTCTTAAGTTATTACGTATGTTGTTATTGTTATCTTCTTCATCTACTATTTGGAGTAGGACTTAATTATTTGGATTAGAGGTCTTCATTCTCTGTATATATTCCGGAAATAGTGCAAAGCAGTCACCTTCATGACTATTAATTTCAAGAAGAATAGCCTAGCGGACCCCAACGTAAGTCGTGGCGTAACGGGACGGATGGCGTAACGGGACGCTTTGTTAGAGCCACCCGCACCCCACCAAAACCAAGGTCACACGATCAAAATTAAAACGTTAATAACTTTTGTAATAATGCTTATAACGCTTAATCCTCTTAGACTATTACTCTTTATATCCCTATTTATTATAGCTAAATTTGCTAGAGTGTATGCTATTTTCGTTAAGTAACGTAAGTCATGGCGTAACCGGCACAATGGCGTAACCGGCATAGTGGGGTTGGAACTACCCCATTAAACTCACCAACCCATTAATTATATTATAAATATGGTACGCAAGAGCAGTTTAAAGGCTCAAGAACGCAATAATCTATTAGCTGAGGCAGTCATTGGAATAAAATCCGGATTATATAAATCTTCCTATGCTGCTGCAAAGGCTTTAGGGCTTCGGACATATACAGTACAGACACGCTTAAATGGAGGGCAGACGTGTAAGGAAGCGCGACAACAACAGCAACTCCTTACAAAAAATCAAGAGCAAACACTTCTAAAGTGGATTAAAGAGCTTACTGCAAGCGGCTACGCTCCTAGCCATCGGATATTACAGGAGGTTGCAGATGAAGTCCGGTCAAATAAGTGTCGCGTTTTTCAGCCTCAACAACAACAACAACAACAACAACCTCAAACTCAACAACCTCAAACTCAACAACCTCAAATACCTAAGTTACCTCTTGGGCAAGAGTGGGTGCCACGATTCATTCAAAGGCATCCTAACTTACGTGTTAAGTTAGGACGTAGAGTTGAGGCACAAAGGATGAATGGGGTAACAAAGCAGGTGTTGAAGGGGTGGTTTGACGCGTATAAAAGCCTTATAACAGAGCTAAAAATCGAAAACTACAACACCTACAATATGGATGAAACTGGATTTTCGATTGGAACTATGCAATCTACACGAATTATAGTCGACTCTACGCTCCGTACGCGATTTCAAGCTCATCCTAGCCGACAGGAATGGGTGTCTGCTGTTGAATG
>NW_017263788.1:0-1444 GCF_001662655.1 Pseudogymnoascus verrucosus | reverse complement strand
ATGTCTAAGAGATTGGGGTCATATACTAGAGATTGAAGATAGCGGAGCTGAAGACGCTGATGATGAGGGGGAGGACTAGACAAATTGGCTATCAGCTATACGTTTATTTTTATATTAGGCAATTTATAGATTTTGAGCCTCAATATCCTGAAGATCCGGATATAACCCGTATCTATCCGTCAAATGTTGGCCGGATCATGATCCTATCCGTGACAGCTGCGGATCAGATCTGGATACGATCCGCCGAACACTGGGGGGCGTTCGCATATCACGACTCATAAACGGACGTGAACGAATGTAAATAGAGCACAAGCCAATAGGGTCCATGTGAGAAAGGATAGAGCTTTTAAGCAGAGCTTCGAATCTCCTCTCCAGGTTGACTCCCCGCACCCACAGGTCACCATATGGAGAAGGATGGGGAGAAGGAACACCCCATTTTTTGGACCCACCCAAACCAAGAGCACGGTCAAGCATTAATAGTGCTCTGGGCAAAGAGCGGCACTTATGTCTACGTAAGCGGTCCGCTGACATAATTCATCTCGTCGAGAAAGCTCCTAGATAACCCTAAATATACTTTGTTCAGGGGCGAGATGCCTTTTTCCTAGTGGTACCGGCACTTGTTTCAAATAAAACCAAATCAGATATAATGAACAGACTTATTGGCTAACTAGAGGACTCTAAGAGGTTGTTTCTGTGGTAGCCAGGGAAAATCCGTTAGGATGCAATAACTTTCGGAAGTTCGCCGACTTAAATCGGGCCGCTATAAACTTACGGAGTAAACGGAGGGGATCGGCCTGCCTTCGCCCGGCCTTTTCCGCCTACGCAAACCGTTGCCCCACCTCTATTCGGAGATACGAGATCTGCCCGCCATCAGCCACGCCTCGACAGAAGCAGCAGTGATCTCTCCCCCAGCCTCGCATCCCCCCTCATTTCCCCCACATTTCCGTTTATCGTATCCCTCGATGCCATCGGTCCTGCCCGAGTCCACGACAAACCTTGGTGGTTATCCCAAGATGACCTGACGGAATATCACCCAATGCGACACCAAAGATCGTCTGAGACACATCTTACCGCATGAGGAGGTGCCGGTATAGCCGGTGAACGACTTCGCCGACCGTCATGGGGCGGAGTGTGTGAACGCGGGGGCGCATATAAGCTCTTTGAGGATTCCCTGCGCTGGTTGTTGTTTGCGCATAACTTGCCCAGCCGCACTTTAATTCAATTTTGGGTTTCAGAACACACCCTCCCACCTCGATAAAATGATCTTCACCAAGCCACTAGCGGGCGCGGCATTGCTCCTGTTCGCCGCTGAGTCTGCCGCTGCAGCGGTTATACGGTCGCATGCCGTTGGGGGATGCGGGATTGTCCAAGACTTTAAAGGGGATACCAAGACAGGGGAGAGTATTGAGAGTGACAAGATACTCCGGACATATGATGTTTATCT
>NW_017263787.1:0-1669 GCF_001662655.1 Pseudogymnoascus verrucosus | reverse complement strand
CAGCAGCAGCAGCAGCAAGCCACCAGCCCACCACTCATTGTCATCAAGTCGCCGACCTGTTCGCCGCCATCGCCGTCCGAGTCCTCTTCATCGGGATCTAGCACCGAGACGGAAATGTCTGATCGTAGAGAGAAGCGTGAGGGGGGATCGAGCGGGAAGAGCGCGAGCTCGAAGGGGAATTCGAAGGCTAGCAGTAGCGTGAAGACGGGGGGGAAGAAGGCGCAAAAGGATGATTGGAGTGGTGTGAATGAGCCGGATGAGAGGAGGAGGATTCAGAATCGGTTGGCGCAGAGGAAGTTTCGTATGTCCCAATATTTCTTTACATTTTTATCATTTCTAAGCGAGAGGCAATGAGAACTGACTGTTACGTTTCCACAGGCGAAAAAGCAAAAGACCAAAAGGAATCCCGCGACCGCGACGCAGAGAACCAGCTCCACGCGGGCTACTCCTACACCAGCCCCGACCCGGACGACCTCGGTCTCGAGTCCGATCTCTCTGGTCTCCCCTGGGGTGGACCGAGCATGCGCCATATTGTCGAGAGGGGCAAGGCGACGCAGGGGGGCTCGAGGCAGGGGAGTCGCGATTATAGTTTCTATGAGTATGATGGAGCTGGGAGGGGGGGGAGCGGGAATAGTCGGGGGAGCGATTCGAGATAGAAAGTGGGAAGTCGTTATTTTGATCAAGGGGTTAGGAAGGATGAGGGAAAGGACACTCGCTTTTTTAAAGAGGTGGACGAGATGTAAGGAGGGATTTTCTCATATGAGATACGGACATTCGCTAGCCAATTCGCTGAAGATATGCGGGCAGAGACACGCCCGCTGGCATACACTCGCTAGCCAGAGCTCCAAGGAGGGAGATTGGATGTCAGGACAGAGAGGAGGATACACAGTCACTGAGGCAGAATGAGGTGGTAGAGACTGAGAGAGAGACAGACAGACAGACAAGACACACCCAACCGCGCCGCCGGGCGCGTGTACTAATACACCCACGACGCACCTCAAACGACCGACAACGATGCACCACGAGTTTTCTTGACACTATCGTTAATTTTTTTGACATTTAGTTTTTTGTTATCGTATCTGTCGAGTTGGACTGGATCGGAGAAGAATCACCCATCACGGGGTACACCAGCGATGGGGGCTTCCCAGTTTCGATTCGAATATATGTACGCGAATAGCTGCGATATTTTCACTTCTTTTTTGATGAAGGGGAGGAGATGTAGGAGGAAAGTGTGTTTTGAGACTTTAGGAATAGATTTTTTTGATATTTTTATTTAAGTAGTTTTTAGCCGTTTTTATTTTTATATAGATAGATAGACCTCTACTCTCAGCAATCAAATCCATCTTCACTTCATTCAATCTACCGTTCATTTATTTACCTTTTACATATCGGGATTTACTAGTAATGAAGGGGGAAGACAGCGGTATATTGAGTCCTGCTGTAAGAGAGCATAACGGAGCGCGCGTACAAATACTCATCCCCACCCCATCCTCGCACCCATCCCCTTCAAAACCCTCCTTAAACTCCCTCCTCCCCTCCCTCACAACCCCATGCGCATTCTCATCCGGCGTCTCCGAACCGCATATCCCATACCTACCCCTCCCTCCCTAAAAAAAATAATAACAGCTGAAATAAGTCCCATCCACGTACGGGTGGTGCCTACACTCCC
>NW_017263786.1:0-1692 GCF_001662655.1 Pseudogymnoascus verrucosus | reverse complement strand
GGCGATAGTGCCGCCGAAAACCCCAGCCGTAACAAGATACTCTTAAAGTATTTCCTCTTTAATACCACCTAGACAAGAGCAATGTAAGGGTGTAACTGCTTAAGTGTAGTTGCAAATTTCTTAGATTAATAGGTACCTATCACGTTAAGTACTATAAGAAGGCCTTCTACATAGAGAAAGGACGTCTAATTAAGGTGACTATTAAGGGTTGAATTATAGTTGATCTAGCCTACTTTAAAGAAATCAACCTAAATTACAAGAGACCTAGCATTAGCAAGCCTTCTAAATCTTCATCTAATATTTGGCTCTTTTTAAATGTAGAGGGTACCACTAAAACGTCTATAGACGTTGTTAAAAGAATTGTAAAGGAATTAGCTAAGGTGGCTAGAGATGATGTACTCCTATACTGTCTAATAGTACTTAGTTTCAGCTTTAAGAGGAAGTTATAGTGTAAGCATCCTAGTTTAGTATAATTGAGGTTCTTGTCTAACTAACACATCTATAGTTGAATTTGCTGTTAATGACATTAAGGACATTAAATGGCAGCCTACTGCTCTTGCTTATCTTCAAATCCCTAACACAAAAAAGAAGGCTATATAGGCTCTTTCTAAGGCTTATATAGCATAGACATCTAGTAACAGTTTTGATAATTTTGTTGCTAGGAAAGGCTAGGGCCTCAATGTGCTTCTATAGTACAGTGACTAATTATATGAATTAATAGTCTTATACTGACTTTTATATAGCAGCCTACTAGGTGTAGGGAAGACTTTAACAGCTAAGGTCCTATCTAAGCATGTTTAGAAGCCACTCTATTTAGTATGTTAGCTTAGACACTATTCTACTGCATATACTAATAATACAGGTCTCTATAGGCGAGTTGGGCATAAGTGTAGAAAGCGTAGAGGCGCGCCTTCTAGGTATCTTCTAACGCGCTTTAAGATGGAATGCTCTTCTCCTACTTAATGAAGCGGATATTTACTTAGAGCAGCGCTTGCCCTTAGAGATAATTTGCAATGCTATAGTCTGTGTATTCTTACGAACTCTTAAATATTACTAAGGCATTATGTTCCTAACAACTAATTAGGTTGCACATATTAATGATGCTATTGCTAGCAGAATCTAGTTTAAGATCAACTATAATACTCTTAGTGCAGATTAAAGAAGGAGTATCTAGAAAGGCTTTCTAAGGAAGGCATTTACAGGTTAAGTACTGCTAGATTACAACAGCTTAGACCTTAAGGACCTAGTGCAAAGGGAGCTCAACAGTTAGGATGTAAGTCCTCTCCTCGCAGTAATAGACAATTACTAATAAGCCTCTAAGATCAAAAACTTAGTGTCTATAGCGCTTGCCTTAGCAAAACAGGACAGGACTTAGTTGGGGAAATCTCATTTAGACATTACTATTAACGCAAGTTCTAATTTCTAAGCCGATTTTCAAGGCAGGGGAAGCATCGAAAATATGCACAGTTACATATGATCTAATAAGGTCCACTACACTAGTAAACTGTATCTTCTGCCTAAATAAGCAGCAAGGATCAGGAAAGCTAGCCACTATATATGTTCATTTTATTTGCAGTGTCTACTTGCGGATGTGCAATTAGGGTTTGTCTATAAAGTTATAGGTACAGTAGAATTCGAAACTACCTTCTAAGCAAAACTCTTTGATTCCATTTAGCTCTATTTTTAGGATTT
>NW_017263785.1:1486-1853 GCF_001662655.1 Pseudogymnoascus verrucosus | reverse complement strand
GCTTGCTGGTGTTGTTGCTGATGGTGTTGCTGCTGCTGTAATTGCTGTTGTTGTTGATGATGCTGTTGCTGGCGCTGTTGGTGTTGTTGCTGGAATTGTTGTTGATGTTGCTGGATCTGTTGAAGTGAGACTTGGGATCCTGAGGGCGACATTGCCATCATCGCATGGCCATTCGTGTCTGTAGGCATCGAGGGTGGGATGTCCAGGTCGACGTCAATATCGACGACGTCGGTGTTCATTTCATCCCCTCCCCATGGTCCTGAAGGTGCGATTTGCACAGAGAGCGATTTATGAGGCAGTCTTTGCCTCGGCGAGACATCATTCCCATCATCCCCCATCTCAATAACATGATTCTCCTGCGACCACC
>NW_017263785.1:0-1413 GCF_001662655.1 Pseudogymnoascus verrucosus | reverse complement strand
GCTGTTGCTGCTGGTGCACCTCCTCCTCCTGCTGCTCCGTTCCCTGCAACACCCCGCCAAAATCCCCACCGCCCCACCCAACCCCATACGGCAACGAAAACGCATCCACAAACTTCATCTCCCCCACCTCAGCAGGGGCATGCAACTTTTTCCCATTCCTTACAACCGTAAACTGCTGCTGTTGCGGTGGCCTCGTCCACGGTAAATTCCCCTGATCGATCGCCGCCCCCATCGCCGCAAGCTGCGTCTGCGACAGCGACCTTGAGTGGCTCATTGCCAACGCACTCCTCGACCCGCCGCCACCGCCGCCCATCTCGCGCTCACTCGCACTGCTCGTGTCGCTCACCCTCGCGCTCGGCGGGGGCGTCATTGGGATCCCAGAACCCTGTCCAAAGCCGAATTCGAAGGCTGCTGCTTCAGCGACAGCCATGCGCTGCGTCCATTCGTCTAGCGCCGCGACGGACTGGGCCTGCATCTTCGCCGGGGAGATGTTGATGGAGGATACGGATTTCCGGATGGCGCCGCGGCTCGCGGAGCGGCTGGGGGTGCGGATGTGCGGGTCGATGGTTGTGACTGTGTTTGGGGTGGCGGGGAGGTCTTTGGCGTGGAAATTCGATGAGGAGCGGGAGAAGGCCTTTTTTCTACGGAGAGAGGGTCCGGAGCCGCTGAGGGAGCCTTTGCTGGCTTTGCTATTAAGTGTCTTTGATGTGCCGATGACTGTGTTAGCAGTGGACGGACGCGGGTTCTGTGGTGGTGACGGCGGGTAGCGTGGGGATTTGAGATGTATGCCTTCTAGACTTAGAAGGTCCGAATCGGAGATTGTGGCTCGCGCGCTGCAATGTTCGGCGAATGTTTGTCGGCGTCCCCGACTGGATCGCAGCGGCGGAGATGCATGAGTCGGGGGAAATGAGGCCCAGGCTTGCTGTGGTTGTTGCTGCTGCTGCTGGTGGTGGTGGTGCTCGTGCTCGTGATCGTTCTCATGGTCCTGGTCACGGTCTTCCTGCTGCTGCTGTTGGTCATCCGCGGTCTGGTGCTGAGGCGACTGCTGCGGGGGTCGGGGGAATTGTAGTATCAGTTCGTCGGTATCTCGCGGCGGAGAAGGTTCCGAGTGTGGTGCACCCATCGCTGATCTAGGAAGGAAGGGCGAAGACGAGGACTGGGCATGCACCACCACAGCGGAAGCGGCGCCTGCACCATTGCCAGCGCCTGGGCCAGCCCCAGCGGCACCACCACCCATAGCGTCTGTGTCCTCAAAGGTCAGATACTGGTCGAGAAAGTCGTCGTAGGCGTCCGTCGCGGCCGAGCCCGGCTGCCTGCCCATGCCCATTCCCATACTGCCGTCTCGGAGGTGCTGCTGGAGGGCGTACGGCTGTGCAGGGTGGAAGGCCATTGTCGAGGTGAGAGGGAGGGAGG
>NW_017263784.1:1617-1905 GCF_001662655.1 Pseudogymnoascus verrucosus | reverse complement strand
TCGCTGCATCCCTTCTCTCTGCCGCCCACGAAAGCGGTGTGCGACCACTAGTGTCCTTCGAGTCGGGGTTGACGCCGTCCCTTTTGAGTAGTAACTTAACTATCGCCGCATCCCCTTTCTCTGCCGCCCACGAAAGCGGTGTGCGACCACTGCTGTCCTTCGAGTCGGGGTTGACGCCGTCCCTTTCGAGTAGTAACTCAACTATCGCCGCATCCCCTTTCTCTGCCGCCCACGAAAGCGGTGTGCGACCACTGCTGTCCTTCGAGTCGGGGTCGACGCCGTCCCTTT
>NW_017263784.1:0-1415 GCF_001662655.1 Pseudogymnoascus verrucosus | reverse complement strand
CGACCACTAGTGTCCTTCGAGTTGGGATTGACGCCGTCCCTTTTGAGTAGTAACTCAACTATCGCCACGTACCCTTTCTCTACCGCCCGCGAAAGCAGTGTACGTCCACTGCTGTCCATCGATTCCGGGTCAACGCCGTCCTTTCCGAGCAGCAGTCTTAATACCTTGTTGTACCCCTTTTCCACCGCCCACCAAAGCGGTGTGAAACCATTATTATCCTTAGAATTCGGATCAACAGTATCCTTTGTGAGCAGTACCTCCACTAAATCCTCCATCCTAAGGCGTGCTGCCCATAACAGCGGTGTCCAACCATTCTTGTCCTTAGAATCTAGGTCGACTCTGTTCGTCGCAAGCAGCATTTTGATCATCGCCTCGCGCCCGTTCCCTGCTGCCCACAAGAGCGGCGTCCGGTCGTTATTGTCCTTTAAGTCTGGCGCGACACTGTCCTTTTCGAGTAGTAATCTTGCCACTTTGTCGTACCCCTTTTCCACCGCCCACGAAAGCGGTGTGCGACCACTGCTGTCCTTCGAGTCGGGGTCGACGCCGTCCCTTTCGAGTAGTAACTCAACTATCGCCGCATCCCCTTTCTCTGCCGCCCACGAAAGCGGTGTGCGACCACTGCTGTCCTCCGAGTCGGGGTTGACGCCGTCCCTTTTGAGTAGTAACTCAACTATCGCCGCATCCCCTTTCTCTGCCGCCCACGAAAGCGGTGTGCGACCACTGCTGTCCTTCGAGTCGGGGTTGACGCCGTCCCTTTTGAGTAGTAACTCAACTATCGCCACATCCTTATTCCCTGCCGCCCACGAAAGCGGTGTGCGACCACTGCTGTCCTTCGAGTCGGGGTTGACGTCGCCCTTTTCAAGTAGTAACTCAACTATCGCCGCATCCCCTTTCTCTACCGCCCACGAAAGCGGTGTGCGACCACTGCTGTCCTTCAAGTCGGGGTCGACGCCGTCCCTTTTAAGTAGTAACTGAACTATCGCCACATCCTTATTCCCTGCCGCCCACGAAAGCGGTGTGCGACCACTGCTGTCCTTCGAGTTGGGGTTGACGTTGCCCTTTTCAAGTAGTAACTTAACTATCGCCGCCTCCTTATTCCCTGCCGCCCACAAAAGCGGTGTGCGACTACTGCTATCCTTCGAGTCGGGGTTGACGTTGCCCTGTTCAAGTAGTAACTTAACTATCGCCACATCCCTTCTCTCTGCCGCCTGCCAAAGCGGTGTGCGACCACTGCTGTCCTTCGAGTCAGGGTTGACGTTGCCCTGTTTAAGTAGTAAATTAACTATTGCCGCATCCCATCTCTTTACCGCCCACGAAAGCGGTGTGCGACCACTGTTGTCCTTCGAGTCGGGGTCGACGCTGTCCCTTTCGAGTAGTAACTTAACTATCGCCGCATCCCTTCTCTCTGCTGCCCA
>NW_017263783.1:0-1944 GCF_001662655.1 Pseudogymnoascus verrucosus | reverse complement strand
TNCCGAGGGTGTGTACATGGAGCATGGGTATATCCTGATTTAGAGGGAAATATTGAATCAGTATTGATTGCATCAGTATTGGATATTTGTTCCGTAAGTAAGTGACGACTTACTCGCCTGAGACCTTCTATCAACGGTCACACGTCAGTGTGTGTTAAACATCCCCTTTAACAATCCCCTTTAGCATCATCCCCTTTAAATCCCTGTTAGCATTCCCCTTTAAATCCCCATTAGCATTATCTATTCTCCTACTCTACTTACCTAGACATTACCTAGACATTCCCCCTATGCACCTACACCACCTTCTAGACCTGTCCAACCCACCGCCTTTAAGCTTTCCAACACTTTAGTACTAGCGTTTTCGCGTATTCTGTCCCCGTGCCATCTGCTATTACAGTGAATTCTTAACAGACAGTACAATTAATCCAATTCCTAACCTCACCTACACTTCTACAACTTCACCTCTTCTAATCTCTACACACCTTACCTCGCCGTCGTAATCAACGCCGTCACTTCAAACCCGTCATCTTCCATCCGGTGTTGAGTTGACAACCCAGTCCAGGCTCTGTCCTTACTTCGACTACACTACACTAGCCCGCCAAAGTACATCCCACTACACTAAAAGGTACCTCCACCACCATCAAATCCCCACCGTACCTGCGTGAGCTGACCCTGCGTCTCCACCGCGAAGATCTCGACCTTTGGCTTGTGCACAGCCCATTACTAGCCAGCCAGCCAGACAGACAGACCGACAGCCATCCCGCCGGCGCAAACACCCAGTCGGTATCTCACGGTAAGAAGTCCAAGCAAGGTGGTCCACCTCCACAAAAATACCCACCGACCCCATCCCCCCCACACCACACCCATATCTTCCTTCCTACAACCTCCGCAACTTTACAACAATGTCCTGAACAATCCCTCCTCTAACACTCTCATTTCTCCAGCACTCCGAACCGACCGACGACTACGACTACAGCGACTACAATCCAGCAGCAGCAGAACCACCAGACCCAGCGAATGCACCAACCCCACACTACACCCACCACACCATGGCCCCCCGCCGCAACCGCCTCCTCTTCGTCCTCGTCCTCACCGCCGTAGTAGGTATCCTCTACCTAACCTCCTCCTCCCGCGCGGTCGCAACGCACGATTTCTACGCCCGCACCCGTTCCCGCCTCGAGACCGACGGCAAAGGCGGTAGTGGTAGCACCAGCGGGAGTGGAAGCGGCAGCTCCTTGGATAAAATCACACCCCAGCGCAAGGCTAGCGGAGGGGGAGATGACGATGAAGTCGCTGAGGCGATGAGTAGGCGCCTCATGGACGCAGAGGTCGCGGCGAAGGAGATGGCTAATAAGAAGGCGCCGACGAGGGAGAGTGTTATGGGTGATGATGGTGGGGTTGCGGGGGACAAGGATAAGGGGAAGATTGGGAAGTTGAGTGGGAAGCAGGGGAAGGCCGAGGGGCAGAAGGTTGTTACGCCGCCGAAGGAGATAGTTAAGGATAGTGGGAAGGGAGCGAAGGATAGGAATGTGGCGGGGAGGAAGAAGTATCCTATCGCCGAGGAGGGGAAGACGGTGGTGAAGGAGGAGGAGAAGGTGGACGATTCGGATGAGGCGGTTACGGTGGAGATGAATAGTATTCTCAAGATGTCTCCCAGTTCGTCCCCCTCCCTTTCTTACCCCAAACCCCCATTCCCCCAAAGAACACCCCCACAAAGAAAACGAACCCCCCTCGCTAACCAACCCACCCCTCACACAGTCATCATATTCTCCAAATCCTACTGCGGCTTCTCCCGCAAAGCCAAACAGATCCTCCTAACAAAATACCTCATAACACCAACCCCCTACGTCGTAGAACTCGACAAGCACCCTCTCGGCCCCGCTCTGCAGGCCCGACTAGCAACTATGACGGGGAGAAAGACGGTGCCGAATGTGTTGGTGAAGG
>NW_017263782.1:799-2030 GCF_001662655.1 Pseudogymnoascus verrucosus | reverse complement strand
TTGGAAATGCATTCGATGCTCGACGCGGACTGACACTAATTTCGACTTTTTAACACGTATAAGAATAACACATCATTCAACCTCACCTTCGGTACATGACTAAAACTCATTTCACAAGCTGAGCCCTAATCGCTGGCCTAACGAAGAGTCTTCGCGGGCAACTATTTTAAATCAACATGTCTTCTCTCGAACTAATTAATCCTTCGCCTCACGAACATGCCGCCGTGAAGCCGCCCGAAAATGCTTCCAATCTTGTTACGATAGATAATTATGATTCATTGACGGGGAACATTTACCAATATCTTGTACTTGAGGGTGCAACAGTTACAGTTTATCGCAATGATAAGATAACCGTAGAGGAACTCGCTGCTAAGAGTCCAAACACAACTGGTCGTCAGTCCTGGCCCTGGCCACCCACTCTCCAATTCTGGGGTTAGTAAAGATGCCATCAGGCATTTCGCGGGAAAGATTCCTGTTCTTGGAGTCTGCATGGGACAGTGAGTATTTACTTGGCCAATGCTTCTTATGGAGAACTAAGAGTTGGCAGGCAATGCATTTTCTCCGTGTTCGGCGGCGATGTCTCGTACGCAGGCGAAATTCTCCACGGCAAAACCTCGACATTGCTCCACGACTCCAAGGGGGTGTACAAAGGCATTCCACAGAGCTTACCCGTTACTCGATACCACTCGCCAGCGGAGCCACATCTAACCCTGCCGGAGAGCCTGGAAGTGACATCCTGGATAGCGAGCCCAGAGGGAGGTGAGAAAGGAGTCATCATGGGTGTGCGACACAAAGAATATGTGGTGGAAGGAGTGCAGTTCCACCCGGAATGCATTCTAACTGCGGAAGGCCGGGTTATACTGAAAAACTTCTTGAAAATGCGAGGGGGAACCTGGGCTGAGAATGAACATCTTCAAGCTGAAGCTGCATCCAATGCTAAACTACTCGGGACCGCTTCGTCTTCCAAAGAGAACATTCTCGACAGAATTTTTGCCCACCGAAAAGCTGCTGTCATTGCCCAAAAGAAGATTCCGTCTCAGCGTCCGATTGACCTTCAGGCGTCTTATGATATGAACCTTTCTCCGCCTCAGATATCATTCGTGGAACGATTAAGGCTGTCCCCACTTCCATTATCCCTCATGGCTGAAGTTAAGCGGGCCTCACCTTCGAAAGATATAATATCCATTTTGACATGTGCACTTGCCCAGGCCATGGAGTATGCGCTAGCTGG
>NW_017263782.1:0-700 GCF_001662655.1 Pseudogymnoascus verrucosus | reverse complement strand
ATACTCGAAGCAAGACTTGCCGGAGCCGATACTGTTTTGCTTATTGTGAAGATGCTAGACGAAGTCACCCTGAAGAGGCTGTACTCGTATTCTCTATCTCTAGGGATGGAACCTTTGGTTGAGGTTAATACAGCGGACGAAATGAAAGTTGCTGTAAGACTTGGAGCTAAAGTTATTGGGGTCAATAATCGACATCTCGCAAGCTTCGAGGTTGACTTAGAAACAACGAGTCGTCTCATGAGCCATGTCCCAGAAAGCACAATCGTATGTGCTCTAAGTGGCATTTCTGGACCCCAAGATGTAGACTCATATAAGAAGAATGGTGTTAGGGCTGTTCTTGTTGGTGAGGCGCTTATGCGAGCAAATGACAAGCCCAAATTCGTAGCAGAACTTCTTGGAGGCTCTCGTACTGTACCTACAGACGGACCAGAACAGCCGCTTATGGTTAAGATCTGTGGAACACGGTCAGCCGAAGCTGCTGCGACGGCTGTTGGAGCTGGTGCTGATTTAATCGGTATGATTCTTGTCCCAGGCCGTAAACGCACGGTCTCAGAGGAGGAAGGACTTGCGATTTCTGAAGTGGTACACAAAGCGACAGCAAGAACTACCGAGACCAATTCTGGTATCAAAGCAACTGCAGGCTCGGACTTCTTCGCATCTGCAACATCTAATTTAACTTCCACGCGCCCTCTGTTGGTTG
>NW_017263781.1:1648-2073 GCF_001662655.1 Pseudogymnoascus verrucosus | reverse complement strand
ATGACAATGAGGTGCGGGGCGTTAGAAATAGGGGGTTAAAGGTTGTGTCAGCATGGAGATGGGGTGGTCGGTTATCAAATTGAAAGCAAGTTTGGTTGCGTCAGCATATTTCAGGTCAGCAAGATGAGGTCAGCATAGCTAAAATTCGAGTATGAGTCAGCAGACGTGGTGACTAGCTGCTGCACAGGACTCCCCCTGACTAAATTGAATTTTGTGCGGATGACATAGAGTACCGTTGAAGTCAGTAGGGACCACTTTAGTGATGACTTGTTACGGTGGGCCGCGGATGGAAGAGTTTAGGGAGGCAACGGTTGGTTGTCATCAATGAATGACACTTAAGGCTAACTGCCGCTGACGGTTGATGACGGTTGCCGGGGAATATGTACGACGTTATCCACCTTTATTACCAAGTGACCAGGGATCCT
>NW_017263781.1:0-1394 GCF_001662655.1 Pseudogymnoascus verrucosus | reverse complement strand
GTGCGTCCCTCGATGCAGGGATGGACGTTACTCTCTTATTCTTATGCGTAGAGTTCATTGATATAAGAACTCGTGTAGTTTGACTCTCTCTAACCCTAAAACCAGACTCATCCATATTCCAATTGTTTTGTGGCTCGTATGTATGCTCTTGAAGTTGTGTTGCAACCGCATCAAACCACCTTTTTAACACCTCATATAAAGCCCCATTGAATCTTACATTATTTATTTGACGTCCATAAATGCCTTAGATAATTGGGTGTCTTTTTAAGAAGCGGTACAGGCATTTGTGGCCAATTGGTGAAGTTGTCTTCACAGTAGCTTTATTTCTAGAGTCGCGTCAATTGCGCTTTAATCGGATCAATTCAGCCAATTCCTTCAGCAACATAGGTGTCATAGGTGATCCAGCACGTGTATAACGCGAAATCCATTTAACTAATGTCTTTTCTTCCGCGCTGATAAGATATGTACAGCCTCACGAGTTTGTGCACACGACTTTCCTCCAGCCATTCTACGACCAAGGGTATGGCGAGAGACTTCAAAGCGTTTAGCAGCCATGTACACACTTATAGACACGTCATTTTTAAGGGCTTGAATAGCCTCCTGTATACGAATTTCAGATTCAGCAGCTTTTAAAGAAGGTTTATAGCCCATGGTTGGAGTTGTTGGGGTTAAAGAGGCTCGGGTAGGAATTGAGAGTTAACTAAATTTGTCGGGGGAGGGGATAGGTTAAAGGGGTCAAATAGAGGGTGAGTTTGGAGACGTAGGTATATCGTATATTTCTCCATTCTTGTCTTAGAATCGACCAATATGACATGGGTGAGGACGACTTGATATTTAAAGCCCGTAGGATCGATATAGTGATGATGGAGGCCTATGTTGTCAGTCTCAGTAGGAAGAAAGGAAACAGATAGGTGATCAAATTAACTGGGATGAGACTTTTTCCGAAACTCTTCAATACTTGTTGCATAGTTGACGCTCCTATCCTGGCCATGCTGAGTTCTCGGTGAGGTTAAATCCCACTAAGAGCAAAGATAAGTTGAGGTAAGTGGTCTCGAGCAGGAAAGAAAGATAATGAAATCGACAGCTAGGCGACTTGAATATTCAAATTAAAACGGAGCAAACAGTGGCCTATGTAAAGGTATAAGAAAGTAAGTTATCTGAAATTTGGCGATGGTTCTTTACGAAACTTTAATGCTCAAAGATTGGTGGATGGTGAGAGTCACAAAATAGCAAATATCACGGTTCACCGTGTTTTGTAACATCGCAAAGCTTTCACCCAAAAGCGATGATGCCTAGATAGTCATGCACAGGTGGTATATTTTCTCTATCTTTAATCAACGAATACCTTTCGCCGACTTTATGAAGGATATTATCTTCTTCAGGTCCTGAACGCC
>NW_017263780.1:0-2093 GCF_001662655.1 Pseudogymnoascus verrucosus | reverse complement strand
TGGTCTACAAACTCATCTCGAGCGTACAAACAACTCCAGATGGCCTAGAGCCATATAAAGTACCCATCACCACCTCTCTCACCTCACACAAGCAGCTATATCCTCACATCTTCCAACCCACCTAGCTCTCCCATCTAATCAGCCCAACAAACAATTTTTCCACCATTAAAGCACCACCTCACATCTCCATACCAAACACCGAAACCCCATCCCATCCACGAACGCAGCCGCCACCCCCATCTCGGGCAACTCGCCCGGACGCCACACTCCCCAACCGGGTGATCGGTGGGCTACCTTGGCTTCCGGCGATGCGGTCGAGAGGCACAGGACTGGTGTCGTGCAGGCAGTGACGTGTGGTGACTGGCCAGGTTAGCTATGTGGTGGCGTTCTGGAGGGGGAGAGGTCTTGCTTGCACGGTATTAGGCGCGGGGATTCAGGGGGAGGTAGATCAGTCAGTTAGGGAAGGCGATGAACGGTGCGAGAGGTTCCGTTTCCTTTTGTGATCGGGGTGTGTGGAATTGGATTTGTGAGATTGTTAAGAGAAAAGAGAAGTTTGTAAGAAAAATGTAGAGAGTACTGCCGATTATTACTGCCATCACCGGCTATGTGCGAATTACCGTGCTGCACCTTGGCCGGCGCTCCCCAATATCGGGACGCTGTCGAAACTCGCGATGACCTCACTTTACCTCCATCTGATAGCATTCCCTCCTCCCCCAATAGCCGTCATAGCTCTTGGCGCAATCGGTCCAGTAATCCGCATATTAAACAAATTAAACGCCAAGCCGTGCATTTCCCCCATACGGTATGGGCAGGTCGAAAATATCCTCCCCACTACGGTTCTAACAAGGGACCTCGTATTCCCATAGGATCTAATACTCATATTGCTCTCTGACAGGCGGCAATGATGATGATCATGGGTCCTCTCCCCCACTTCCCAGCGACAAAAGCTTTATTTCGACGGCGTTGCTTGACGCGGGGTGAGCTTGGTTGTTCTAACAGGCACAATTGCACGGCCCGACGGGTGCCGGGTGGAAGGATGGGGGGGTTATCACTGTGGTATGTGCAGATCTGGCATTTGCGGGGTTGATTGCGAGGGCGGATAATGTTGCTATAAAAGGGATATGCAAGGGCTGTCTTATAATGCCGGTGGTGTGTGCCGCGTGCCGCCTAAATGCTAACCGACTGTTTTCGGTGTCTCGAGATAGGACTTGGTGGTGTAATATCAACCGACGCCAATGGCGAGTGGTGGAAAATAGCGGCGGGTGGGATTAAGGTTAGGATGTAATATAAGCTTGTCTGAATAGCCAAATCGGTGTGAGGGTTCGATGTGGTGGGGTTTGTTTAAATGGAGGGGTTCCCCAGCGGCAGTTTCTCACTTTTCTTGCTTTCCATCTCCTTCGTATCGTATCCTTTAGAATCTTCAGAATGCATACCTCTAGTATCTGCTCGTTTCTTGCTGCGGCCGCCCTCGCCGGTTTGGCAGCGGCTCAGACTAAAATCAAGATCAGTAAGCCATCCCCTAGGAGATAGCCCAGAGCGAACCATTCTAACACAACCACACAGTGCCCCTCGGAGACAGCATCACAGAAATCACCTGCTGGCGCACCACACTCTGGGGCAATCTCCAAGCCGACGGCGTCACCAACTCCTTCGACTTCGTCGGCTCCATGACCAACAACCCGCAGAACTGCCAGGGCAACTCCGGCTGGGACATGCACCACGAGGGCCACTCCGGCTACCTCGCCATCAATATCGCCAACACCAATCTCCAAGGCTGGCTCGCATCCGCGAAACCAGACGTGGTTATGTTCATGCTCGGCACCAATGACGTCTCGCAAGGCAAATCAACCACCGACATCATAGCCGCCTACACCAAGATGGTGCAGCTGATGCGCGCAAGCAACCCGAATATGAAGATTATTGTAAGCCCGCCACAGCGAACCCCCCCCCCCCCCCCCCCCCCCCCCCCCCCCCCCACCCACCCCCACCCCCCACCCCCACACACCCCCCCCCCCCCCCCCCCCCCCCCCCCCCCCCCCCCCCCCCCCCCCCCCCCCCCCCCCCGCCCCCCCCCCCCCCCCCCCCCCCCCCCC
>NW_017263779.1:0-2285 GCF_001662655.1 Pseudogymnoascus verrucosus | reverse complement strand
GGAAATAGATGAAGAGAGTGAAGAAGAGCCTTCAGAGGATGATATAGATGAATTAGGGTGGTAGTAATTGAATTATTTGCGATTTTCTAAGTTAGTAGTTCAGTGGTTTAGTCCTAGATTTTGGTGGGGTCGGTAAAATAGCCCTTTAGGCCATGTAGCCCTTTACGCCATGACCTACGTTACACGTAACAACCGTTGTCACGTGCGTTGTCACTCTAACAGTAATATTCTATGTATGTTCTAAGATACTATATGTGTTCTAAGTTATCACGTGTTCTAAGTTATTACATGTTCTAAGTTACTATGTATGTTCTAGGTTATTACATTAGGGTTCTAAGTTATCATATAAGTATTTGTTTAAAATGACAATTTTAATTCTAACTATTCTAGCTCTCTCTCTCTCTTTAATCATTCTAACTCTTTCTTAATAGGAATAATATCACACGGCTAAGCTCAACAGCTACGTGCATTAACGTAGGTCATGGCGTAAGCGGCTACATGGCGTAAGCGGCTGTTCTGAAAACCACATCAAAATCCACTAAACTACCAGCTTAGAAAATCGAACATAAGTTAATAATTACAATGCCAATTCACCTAAATCGCTATCATATAGCTCTTCTTCACTCTCTTCATCTATTTCCTCAATTACAACTTCGTTTATAAGTCCTAGTGTTATTCTAGGCCTCTGTAAAGCTGTGGCTGTTGCTGCTTCTGCTTCTACAACTTAACTTACAACTAGAGTTCTTCTGTAGAAATGTGGAATTAACCCTTTAAAACTGCTCTTTTACCCTTATTCTATGTTCTTTGCTTTTAGATAATTAAGCGTAAGTTATCACACTCTCTTTTTTAAAGGCGTCCTAACTCATCTGCTAATTTATTAATATATCGCTTTATAGGAGCATTCAAAACACCTTAATTTAAGGCTGTTAAGAGCATAGAATTCGCTTTTTAAAGGGTATTAAAATCAGGTGGACTGCTGTTTAAGAATACCTTCTCAAAAATATTATGCTCTATAGGAGTATGTAGGCGTTCTACTATAACGTAAGTCATGGCCTTACCGACTGTATGGCCTTACCGACATAGTGGGGTTGGCCACCCCATTAAACTAGTCGACTACGCAAAGTTGAAACTCACGTGATCTAGACTTTAACTCTTTATAGCTTCTACAATATAGCTTATAAGGTCTAGCCTGTTTATTCTAATATTCTTTATATACATATACATTAGACTTAAAAATGTTAGCTTATAAGCTAACCTTATAAGAGAGTTATAAGCAATTTAACATTTACCATATAAATATTTTGTATAGTAAATCTTTAAACCTTTAATTACTTTTGTAAAAGGACGCTAGAGCTGCTAGCGTTTTCGCATATAATAGATGGTGATATATATTTCCTATCTATAAAAAGGATAAACCCTAGTAATTTTATTAAAGGCGTTATTAATTAATTGAAATTTTGAAAATTAAGTATTCTTGCATACAAAGTTAGCTGTAAAGGTACTTACAGTCGGTTAGGCCATACCATCGGTTAGGCCATGACTTACGTTAACGTCTATAGTAGCGTAGCTGCTTAAATGACTGTTTGCGGCTAGAATGGCTGTAGCCTACTCCCTCTCTAAGCAGAATTGATATTTAAAGTTGAAAAAGCAGCTGCTCTTGTAGTAATATATGCATCTATCTATTCTAACTTCTATATACATAGGAGTTACGCCTTATTTAGGTGTAAGAGAGCGGTTGTAAGGTGTTGCTTTAAGGGCCTAAAAATTGAAATATTAAGTAGCTATAAAATATAAGATGTATAAGGAGGTATTATAAGGAGTGATATTTAACTTTGAATATAGTGTAATATAAAGCTTCTACTTATATAGCTATTATAGCTATTACAAATTAGGAGCTGTTGCTATAGTTGTCTATTTTATATTACTTTTGCTCTTATAGAGGGCTTAAAAACGTGTTTTAACTACTCTAATCTATAAAGATTACTTATCTACCCTTTTATGTTTATAGAGAAGTGCTATTTTTATATAACTTCCTTTAGAATCTAGCTTTATAGTATATTCTATCCTTTAAAGATAATAAGGGGCTTAATAGCTATTCTGTCTATATAGATACATTTAACAGCAAACACCTATTCCTATTAGCTAGGATAAGCCTAAAATTGTATATAGAGTGTAGAGTTAACGTAAGTCATGGCGTAACCGGCACAATGGCGTAACCGGCATAGTGGGGTTAGAACCACCCCATCAAATTACTACCACCTTTAAAAATCGCAAATAATTCAATT
>NW_017263778.1:0-2551 GCF_001662655.1 Pseudogymnoascus verrucosus | reverse complement strand
TAATGTAACGTAGGTCGTGGCGTAACGGGTGTAATGGCGTAACGGGGGTAGTGGTATTTTGCTAGCGAATTTATATCACGTGACTAGAATTAAAACCTTTAATAACTACTTAAGTAGGTGATGTAAAGTATAATACTTTTGTATATAGAAACTTCATATATACATATATTCGACTTAGAAATTTCAGCCTGTAAGCTAGTTATATAAGGAAGTTATTAACAATTATAGATTTACCATACTAATATTTTGTATGGTAAAATCTTAGACCTTTAATAACTTATGCAAAACAATTATAGTGCTACTAGCGTTTTTTTATGTAAAAGAGTATTATATACAGTTCTAATATATACAAGGAATAAGCTTTACTAATTTTATTCATAGAGTTATTTAGGTTTGAAGTTTTTGGTTCTAAGTACTATTGCTTACAAGTTTAGCTGTAAAGGTACATACCCCCGTTACGCCATTACACCCGTTACGCCACGACCTACGTTAGGTTGTAGCTAGAGCGGTGCTATAGCTAGAGCAGCGACTTAGCTCACCCTACTAAAATCTAGAGTAAGAACACTAAACTACTAACTTAGAAAATTATAAATAAATTAATTACTATAGTGCTAATTTGTCTAAATCGCTAACGTAAGTCATGGTGTAAAGTCGGTAATGGGGTAAAGTCGCTAATGTACCTTTACAGTAAAAATTACATGTAAAGGTACTTATACTAGATAAAATTAAAACCTTAATTACTTCTTTAATAAATTTATTAAAGATTAGCCCTCTTATATATAAAATCTATATATAGCCATCTACTACATATAGAGACACTAGTATTCCTAGCGTTTTTTTTACATTAGTTATTAAAGGATTTATATTTTACTATATAAAAATTTAGTATAGTAAATCTATAATTGCTAATAACTTCCTTATTAGGTTTGCTTACAAGCTAGCGTTTTTATGTGCAATATATATATAAATAAAGTTTCTAAATGTAAGAGGATTAAACTCTACTAACTATAATTAAAAAGTTATTAAAGGTCTAAATATAGATCACGTAATGTTATTTCTATATAGGATTCCATAGCGACTTTACCCCATTACCGACTTTACACCATGACTTACGTTAACCGGCACAATGGCGTAACCGGCATAATGTCACTCTACACTAAACTTTCTATAGAAAGGTACTTACTTCTAATGATTTTTCAAATGATTATAACTTTTGCAATTTTAATCGTACAGCTTAGCCCTTATGTATGGTAATAGTACGCATATTAACCTATTATCTGCAGAGCCTAGAAAATATCCATGACCTTATTAAAAAAGTTGATTTTTTTTGGTGAGGGGACACTACATGATTATGCCGGTTACGCCATTGTGCCGGTTACGCCACGACTTACGTTAGTGGTATTTACTAGCGAATTTATATCACGTGACTAGAATTAAAACCTTTAATAACTACTTAAGTAGGTGATGTAAAGTGTAATACTTTTGTATATAGAAACTTCATATATACATATATTCGACTTAGAAATTTCAGCCTGTAAGCTAGTTATATAACGTAAGTCATGGCGTAAGCGGCTACATGGCGTAAGCGGCTATTCTAGAAACCACACTAAAATCCACGTCACGTGACCTAAATTAAAACCTTAATAACTTCTGTAATAATGGTTAGAAATTTTAATGCTCTTAGACTGTTACTCTTTATATAATCATCTAATAAATGTAAAAACGCTAGTAGCGCTAGTCTTATTTTATAATAAATATTAAGGTTTTAACTTTTACTATATAAAATATTTATATAGTAAAACTTAAACTATAAATAACTCTTTAATAAGACTAGCTTACATTATAGCAAATTAATCCCTAATGTATGCATATATATAGAGTAATAATATAAGAGGATTAAGCTTTATAACAGCTAATTAAAAAGTTATTAAGGTTTTAATTTTGGTCACGTGACGTGGATTTTAGTGTGGTTTCTAGAATAGCCGCTTACGCCATGTAGCCGCTTACGCCATGACTTACGTTAAGGAAGTTATTAACAATTATAGATTTACCATACTAATATTTTGTATGGTAAAATCTTAGACCTTTAATAACTTATGCAAAACAATTATAGTGTTACTAGCGTTTTTTTACGTAAAAGAGTATTATATACAGTTCTAATATATTATATATAAGGAATAAGCTTCACTAATTTTATTCATAGAGTTATTTAGGTTTGAAGTTTTTGGTTCTAAGTACTATTGCTTACAAGTTTAGCTGTAAAGGTACATACCCCCGTTACGCCATTACACTCGTTACGCCACGACCTACGTTAAAAGTAATACAAAATGGAAAACTATAACAAAGGCTCCTTATTTATAACAGTAAATATAGTACTCTCTACTATAATAAGTTAGAGTACTACTCTTAATACTCCTATAAAGCGATATATTAATAAGTTAACAGACGAGACAGAACGCCTTAATACACGCAACACCCTTTAAAAAAGAGAGTGTGATAACTTACGCTTAATTATCTAGAAGCGTAGAGTATAGAATAAGGGTACAGAGAA
>NW_017263777.1:0-2650 GCF_001662655.1 Pseudogymnoascus verrucosus | reverse complement strand
CTCTTCCGATCTAAAACTTAAACTATAAATAACTCTTTAATAAGACTAGCTTACATTATTACAAATTAAACCCTAATGTATGCATATATAAAGAGTAATAATATAAGAGGATTAAGCTTTATAACAGTTAATTAAAAAGTTATTAAGGTTTTCACATGACGTGGATTTTGGTGTGGTTTCTAGAATAGCCCTTTAGGCCATGTAGCCCTTTAGGCCATGACCTACGTTAGTCCCGGTATGGCCATGACCTACGTTAGCCGGTATGGCCATGTAGCCGGTATGGCCACGACTTACGTTACATAATAATCTAGAACATAGGTATAGAAGGTATAACTTATGTGATAACTTAGAACATATGTAGAATAGTATGCTAGTAGGTTTATATAGAAGGAAAACCATTTATACAAACATGGAATTAACCTTTAGAAATAGATAAGTTTTTTCCTTAAAGACTTAAGTCACTACAAAAGCCAACACAAATAAACATATAATAACCTAATAACCTAAAACACTTGTTAGTTAGCATATAATATTATAGCAACCTATAATAACCTTAAACACATATTATATAACGTAAGTCATGGCGTAATGGGTCTAATGGCGTAATGGGCCTAATGTACCTTTACAGCCAAATTTGTATGTAAAGGTACTTATGTTTATAAAACTAAAAATCTAAATATCTCTGCTAATAAAAATCATAACGTAGGTCATGGCCTAAAGGGCTACATGGCCTAAAGGGCTATTCTAGAAACCACACCAAAATCCACGTCATGTGAAAACCTTAATAACTTTTTAATTAACTGTTATAAAGCTTAATCCTCTTATATTATTACTCTTTATATATGCATACATTAGGGCTTAATTTGTAATAATGTAAGCTAGTCTTATTAAAGAGTTATTTATAGTTTAAGTTTTACTATATAAATATTTTATATAGTAAAAGTTAAAGCCTTAATATTTATTGTAAAATAAGACTAGCGCTACTAGCGTTTTTACATATATTAGATGATTATATAAAGAGTAATAGTCTAAGAGCATTAAGATTTATAACCATTATTACAGAAGTTATTAAGGTTTTAATTTTAGTCACATGACGTGGATTTTGGTGTGGTTGCTGAAATTGTCGCTTACGCCATGGCAGCGCTTACGACATGACCTAAGTTAACGCATAAGAATCATAAGAACTATATAAGATAAGCAACTAGCCTAAGTCTAGTCCCTAACTAGGACGTAGGCGTAGAGATATAGATGTAATATGGATGCTAGGCAGTATATAAACCTCTGGATCCCTTCTGTCAGCTTCTGGTCTTTCCTCCAAACTCACCCGTTCACGGTCATCTCATGGGATGCAAAGGACCAGTGATCTCCTGATCGAGCCTCGGAGATGGCTCACGCGAGAGCTGTTGTACTACGCGGAGAAAGGCTATACCATAAACCCCCTCGTCATGTTCAGTGGCCCTTACGGAGGCACCCTGTCGATGGGCGAGTACGAGAGCGTCCTAATGGTGGCGAGTGGCTTCAGCATCGCTGCCTTCGTACCACACCTGAAGAAGCTAATCTACGGCTATAACACTCGCGCGGTCCAAACTCGCCGCATTCATCTAGTGTGGCAGATAAAGAATGAAGGTGGGATTGTTGTATGCAATATGCAAATCCGTACCAAAGCTAATAGTGTAGCTAACGGTCTTATAGTTTAGGAACCACTTAACATTGCGCTAGAGGAGGATAAATTAGATGATGGCTATGTACGTTCAGTGAAACCCTCTAAACTACAGCTAATGATTACCCGGACTAGATCCTCTTGATTTCAGTGTATGTTGAAACTATGAGCTTGCCTAAAAAGCCATTTGGCGAACGACCTACTATGTATCCGGGGTCCGGTCCCTTGCTAGAGATCTTCCTCGCAGAGCTCTTAGGAAATAATATCAAGGTCTACGCAGCGGAAGTCAGTGCTAAAGGACAGAAGGCTTTAGAACAGAGCGAGTTAACATCTAGTACGCTTTAGGGTAATGTTGAATCCGGGAGTAGGTAGACAGTGGCAGGAGATGGAGGGATGCTTGTTGTAGGTAAGTACTCTACGGTCTGCCATGTGTGTAGTGCTAACAGACGAAAGCGTCTAGCTTAGACGTGATTAGAGACGATTTATAGGCGGTCGTGAGGAAGTATATGCAGATAGGGGTGAAATTCGTAGAACTAGATTACCAGCTAAAGTAGATAGGTTACGCGTAGATAGCTAGAGTTTTTGTAGCTTATTTATAAAGCCTTAGAGAGTGCTCCTAGCTAGGTGGCACTCTAAAGGGTACCCTTGTAGGCGAGGGGAACGCCTAGGATTGTAGAGTCGTAGGGAGGATCCTCCTAGGACGCTAGTGCCTTAAGGAGGAAGTCCCTAGGAGCACCCACTGCCTAGGCGGATCCTCTTAGGATCCCTACCATCTAAGGAGGACCCTCCTAGGCGCTCATACATCTAAGGAGTTTGCTCCAGGTTCGCCTCTGCTCTGTGGACAAAGCTCCTCGGAGACTCTCTCTCCTAAGAGAACACCCCCTAGAGGGCTCGACTCCTATAAGCCCACCGCCCCCGTGAGCTTTCTCTTTAGCGTAGTGTTTTCTTACAAGGTCTTACGTGATGCCCGCTCATACACAGAAGAGAGTC
>NW_017263776.1:0-2728 GCF_001662655.1 Pseudogymnoascus verrucosus | reverse complement strand
TCTCTTGGATCCTCTCCACCACCTCCAGGCTCCCTCGGCGCAGCCAAGGGTAAATAATTAAAATCACGGGAACACGCGCCGATTCTTAGTCGCACGCGTCGCGAACTTTCCAATGGAGGAGCTGAGCTGAAAGAGCGGGGATCCCTGTCACAAGGCAGCACATCCACTCGCTGGCCCGCTCTCGGACGATTTCTGTGCCGCAACCCTGTTAGCTTGACGATACCTCTCCACCTCCATTGGAATTGACCGCTCGGCTGAGATTCTGCCTCACGGGCGTGGGTTAAAATGTGTTAAGGCGATATCTGTATATATGTAGCTTCAATATCCTTTCAATCTCTTGTTCTGCATCCATCTTCATCTTCTCCTTCATTTGAATGCTTTGTCGAATGCCAGTCCATTGTCACATTCAGCCTTCAACAAATTCCCCTAACTATTAACATTCACAAATCCCCACCTCCCTGATTAAGCCTCCCTCTGTTTTCTGAGAGCTTTCTACGACATATTATAACGCGCCTGAACACCCCTTCACGCCATGCCTTCTCTCCGCACAAACCTAGAGAAGCTCGCCGTCGAACAAAACCCCAACGCCAAGCGCCAGAAAAGCAGCAGTCCAGAGATTGAGGCTGTCCTGGAGCTGCCCCCCCTACCCGCAGCTGTCAAAGATTTTGCCCAATATTTATCCAATGCAAAGGACACGCCGGTGCCTGAGCTTCTCGAGCCGTATCACGCCTACGAGGCGGAGCTCAGGAAGTTCTATGCCCAGCAGCCGGATGACCCGGTCCTGAAAGATGGACACATCAATATGGTCCCCATCTTTGCTGGGCAGGAGTCGTCTCTGAAGGTCCGCGCGCGCAAGCTGGACGCTGAGACGGACGCTGAGAAGGAAAAGTATATTATGGGCCTCAGCAAGGCTGATCGTAAGCCCGACGGATCTCCAGCTGTGGTTACATCCTTGAAGGAGTTCCAGAGCAACTTCAACCTCTTCTCCGAATCGTCATTGAGCGAACTTGACTGGAGCAATGTTGTTGCTGCAGGGAGTTCTGTTACGACTGCGCTTTTGCCCGTCCCGGAGAAGTGGTCTGGAAGCAAGAAGAGCTTGAGGGAGTACTATCATGATCGGCTTGCCCCGGCGAGTGATGTGGATCTCTTCCTCTATGGACTTAATGAGGAGGAGGCACTGGAGAAGATTAAGCACATTGAGACAGCGGTTAAGGACAGTGTTCTTCACGAAGTAACGACTATTCGCACGAAGAACGCCATCACTATTGCCAGTCAATATCCGACTCGGCACGTGCAGATTGTCCTGCGTCTCTACGATTCCATCTCTCAGATTATCACTGGTTTCGATGTTGACTGTGCCTGCGTTGCATACGATGGCAACGAGGTCTATGGCAGTCCTAGAGCGCTTGCGGCGTTTTCGACTCAGACCAATACTATTGACCTTACTCGTCGATCACCGTCGTACGAGAATCGCCTCTCGAAATACTCTCACCGCGGATTTGAAGTCCATTGGCCTGACCTTGACCGCTCGCGCGTCGACCCCACCATCTTTGAGAGGGCATTCCGGAAGACGCTTGGTCTTTCCAGACTTCTAGTCCTGGAAAAGCTTCCCCAAACAGTGGACCGCGAGAGATATACTGACGAGAGGCGCAAAGAGAGAGGTCGCCCCGCTGTTGACAGACACGTCAGAGACCAGCATAAGCTCTTTGGAAATATTAAGGATGAGCAAGAGGACGAAGTTGCCGACTGGGCCGAAGAAGACCAGGTTTCCAACTACCACACCATGGTTGTGCCGTATGGAAAACGATTTACTGCACGCAAAATTGAACGAGTGCTGTATACCAAGGATCTCCTCCTCAACTCGGAATGGAATCGCCCCAAGGAGCGCGAGGTTGACCTGCATCGTCACCCCTGCTTCTTCGGCACTGCTGAGGATGTTTTGGGAGATTGCTGTGGCTTTTGCCCTGTTCCTAAGACAGACGAGGAGATTGAGATTGCAGAGGAAGAGAGCAAGACGTACATCTCAGGATCCCTTACCTTTGTCAAGGATGACCCTGGACGCCAGGAGATTGGTAGCTTCAATCCCATTACCACCGATGACTGGACTGAGATGGCATATGTTGGAAACACCCAAATGCTTTGTCAGGCAATTGTCGATGGCGATATTGATTACATTACGAGCTGGTGCGAGCAGGAAGGCAACGACGTCAACACCAGAGATTATGTCGGAAGGGCGCCTCTTCACCTGGCGGTTATCAATGGACATGCAGATATTGCCAAGGTTCTCATTGATAACGGTGCGAAAATCATCGCCAGACTCCTTGATGGACGTTGTGCTTTGCATATTGCTGCACAACTGGGCCATGCCGATATCATAAAGATCTTGATGGACAAGAGTCTTGCAAATGAAGAGGAAGAGGCAGAAAAGGAGGATAAACTTAGAGCTGCTAAATTGGCCGCAAAGAAATCTAAAAATGACGACGTGGAGATGGAAGATGCCGACGGAAGCGATTCGGAAGGCTCAGGCATGGAGGTTGAGACGGAAGATGATAGTGATAACGACTCGGAGACTCAGGGCTTCACTAAAGTTAAGGAGGCCGCACCTGGAGAGTCGAACGACATACCAGATGATGACGAGGATGAACCTGACTTCTACGATATTAATGTCGTTGCCTGGGATCTGCAATGCACTGCTCTACATTTCGCTATCTTGGGCGGCCACATACCG
>NW_017263775.1:0-2731 GCF_001662655.1 Pseudogymnoascus verrucosus | reverse complement strand
CACAATCATCCATATCAACCTCGGTGCTAATCAACCCACCATCCTCAACCTCCCACAACGGCTCAACAAGAACAGTGCCGTTGGAATTAACAATGCAGGATCCGCCACGAGAGACGAAGTCGTCGCCCTTGGAGACGTCGCCCTTGACCCATGCGGGCAAATGGCTCTTTCGCTGGCACTGGTTGGCTGAGACAACTACACACCTACCCTCGCAAGCAATCATGCGCATAGCGCTCAACCATGTGTCACGGGCATCGGCCGTTGGCGCCAAAAACAGATTGACGTTCTGGTTGTACAGACTTTGTCTGAGGAGCGGCATGTAGTTCTCCCAGCAAATAGCAGCAGCCATGATAATCTTAGTACCGCGAATCTCCGTGGTAACAGCTCTCAGCGAGGAAGCCGCTCCCTGGCCCCAAACAAGTCTCTCGCTGCCCGTCTGTTCCCCACCTCCATCAGCTCTCGCTTGTCATGTGATATTACCAAAAGAAAGAGTGGTGGCAACATCCAATACATACCGGCATCAACTTCCTCCTCTTCCCCAAAGCGCCATGCACAGGATCCACGTATATAGCACCACAGTACAAGGTTCCCCCACACCTCTCAATTAGTCCCACAACGAGGAAAACGCCCGTCTGCTTCGAAATCCTCTCCAGCTCCTCTCTCGTCCCATCACCTCTCACGCCCCCATTCTTCGGCGCAGGCAAAGATTTCTCAACCCAAGCGTCGCCAGCTCCCTCAGGGGTATCCCCCAAATCAACCGCTGCGCGGAAGTACTGGAGGAACTGCTCACGGCCGGCGTCGGAACGTGAGCCGATCACGGCGCCGAAGTCACAGCCTCGCGGATAGCCGCCTAAGTAAGCTTCGGGGAAGAGCAGGACATCGATGTTTTGCGCTGCTGCTTTCTTGGTGATTTCCTCGAGGTCGGTTAGAGTTTCGGTGAGGGTGTTTAGAGTGCGCGCTTGAGCGGCGCCGACTTTGATGACGGATGGCATTTTGAGGTTAAAGAGAGACCAGCGAATCAATATTATTAATTAGGACAGGCTTGAAAATGGTAGATTTGTGGTTTTTGACTTTTGCTACAAGAGGATATGGGAGCAGATGTCGTCTCTAAAAGAAGTCCCATTGGTATAAATTAGATGGCCATCGTAGGATTTGGGTTGACCTAATTAACGTTCATGGTATGCAAGGTCCGAGCCTACCGAATAACGTAATACAAAAAATGTGAATCCACACCGGTGCGCGTATAGCAATTTATTTACTTGACATTAGGTTTAGTTTTAAGGGGTTTAAGGGAGTTAAGGGATTTAAGTTAACCTCTTTAATACAAGGCTTAGACCGGCACTTAGACACGGGAGAACATTTACTAAGTAAATGTTCTCCCGTGTCTAAGTGCCGGTCTAAGCCTTGTATTAAAGAGGTTAACTTAAATCCCTTAACTCCCTTAAACCCCTTAAAACTAAACCTAATGTCAAGTAAATAAATTGCTATACGCGCACCGGTGTGGATTCACATTTTTTGTATTACGTTATTCGGTAGGCTCGGACCTTGCATACCATGAACGTTAATTAGGTCAACCCAAATCCTACGATGGCCATCTAATTTATACCAATGGGACTTCTTTTAGAGACGACATCTGCTCCCATATCCTCTTGTAGCAAAAGTCAAAAACCACAAATCTACCATTTTCAAGCCTGTCCTAATTAATAATATTGATTCGCTGGTCTCTCTTTAACCTCAAAATGCCATCCGTCATCAAAGTCGGCGCCGCTCAAGCGCGCACTCTAAACACCCTCACCGAAACTCTAACCGACCTCGAGGAAATCACCAAGAAAGCAGCAGCGCAAAACATCGATGTCCTGCTCTTCCCCGAAGCTTACTTAGGCGGCTATCCGCGAGGCTGTGACTTCGGCGCCGTGATCGGCTCACGTTCCGACGCCGGCCGTGAGCAGTTCCTCCAGTACTTCCGCGCAGCGGTTGATTTGGGGGATACCCCTGAGGGAGCTGGCGACGCTTGGGTTGAGAAATCTTTGCCTGCGCCGAAGAATGGGGGCGTGAGAGGTGATGGGACGAGAGAGGAGCTGGAGAGGATTTCGAAGCAGACGGGCGTTTTCCTCGTTGTGGGACTAATTGAGAGGTGTGGGGGAACCTTGTACTGTGGTGCTATATACGTGGATCCTGTGCATGGCGCTTTGGGGAAGAGGAGGAAGTTGATGCCGGTATGTATTGGATGTTGCCACCACTCTTTCTTTTGGTAATATCACATGACAAGCGAGAGCTGATGGAGGTGGGGAACAGACGGGCAGCGAGAGACTTGTTTGGGGCCAGGGAGCGGCTTCCTCGCTGAGAGCTGTTACCACGGAGATTCGCGGTACTAAGATTATCATGGCTGCTGCTATTTGCTGGGAGAACTACATGCCGCTCCTCAGACAAAGTCTGTACAACCAGAACGTCAATCTGTTTTTGGCGCCAACGGCCGATGCCCGTGACACATGGTTGAGCGCTATGCGCATGATTGCTTGCGAGGGTAGGTGTGTAGTTGTCTCAGCCAACCAGTGCCAGCGAAAGAGCCATTTGCCCGCATGGGTCAAGGGCGACGTCTCCAAGGGCGACGACTTCGTCTCTCGTGGCGGATCCTGCATTGTTAATTCCAACGGCACTGTTCTTGTTGAGCCGTTGTGGGAGGTTGAGGATGGTGGGTTGATTAGCACCGAGGTTGATATGGATGATTGTG
>NW_017263774.1:2033-2823 GCF_001662655.1 Pseudogymnoascus verrucosus | reverse complement strand
AACCCTAACCCTAACCCTAAAACGCTTAGATCTGCTCCTTGTCAAGGCCCTTAAGGCAGTCCTTGATACTAGTCCGCTAAAGCCATGGCACCACAGCAGACCAGTGGCTGCCAAAGCCCTCGACGATGTTAGCTGCTGCCTTGCCGTCCTCCTTAGCGCGGAGCGTGTCCTCGCTCTACTGCTAGAAGAACTTCTCCTCCTCCTCGCGGCCTAGGCGCTGCTCTGCCGCCTCGCTGCTGCCTGCGCAGCAGCCCCGCTCCTCCTCTAGGGCTACCACGAAATACCAGATTAGGCAGTTCTCAGCAAAGAACGTCTAGAGCTTGCAGGCCCGCCATAGAGGGCCCCTCTTATGTAGGCCGGGCTTCTGCTAGTGCGCCTTCGACACGTGCACCTTCATCGTCTGAAGGTTTCTCGTGAGCCCTCCCGCGTAGGTGAGGCACTGCCAGCCGTCTACGACCTAGAGGCCACTGATAGCCGCTGTAGGACCAGCCCTAGTCTGCCTAGGGGCTGGCACGTCCTAGGGAGCGCTAAGCCTGTAGCTGCTGAAGAGCTCTCCTAGACGCTTAAGCTGGGCCCCGCGCAGGCCGTGCGGGTGCTGCCGTAGGTGCGGGACCCAGACTTCCGGCCGGGGCTGCAGGTAGTAGCCGCAGGGCGTGCACAGGAGCACGCCCCACTCCGGGAGGTAGGTGAAGGCCTCGCTCATCGCCCCTACTAAAGGCCGTCTCTAAAACCCTAAAGTCGGAGCGGCTCTAGGGGGCCTCGTTAAGACGGACCCTATAGGGGGGGCAGG
>NW_017263774.1:0-1928 GCF_001662655.1 Pseudogymnoascus verrucosus | reverse complement strand
CTACTAGAACAACTACATATCGAAATTATAGGCCTTAATATTAAGCATAGGAGACAGAAGGAAGAGGAGGAGAGAGAAGAAGATTAGTACTAATCCTCCTTTTATCCGTCTCTGCTAATTATTAAGGTAAGTCCTCCTCTACCATTCCTAAATCTAAATGTCTTCCTATATACCTTTCTATAACAGGTATACCAAACGCCTAAAAATGTCGCTAAAGCCTGTCATTCTTATGAAATCCACACTACTCCGTACATCACACAACTTTACTCGAAATAACTCTCCTAATCTCAAACCCTAAGTAATGATGCCACAAGTAGACACCTTCTTAATAGGTCTTTCCGGCTCAATTTCAGTACCGCTCTCCTGTGCCACCATGGCAACGGGCTTTCTCATATCCGCCATGGCTGCCTGTGCCTCAGCAGCGTACTTGCACTTCTGACGGATCGCCGGTCCGTACTTGTAGAACAAGAATGGTAATGGAACACATCCAAGCGCAAGGAAGGCTGGGATAGAAGATGCCCAGTGAATCCCGAGGTTTGCGTACATTTGGGAGGTGAAAAGTGGGAAAGCGGCGCCGAAGAGAGAACGGAGGACACTGTTGGCGGCAAGAACTGAAGAGGCGTAGATGGTGTAGGTATCGACCAGGTAGTTTATGGTACTCAAGAACACGAGCACCATGCCGAAACCGAAAGGGGCAGTTGCGATGATGCAGACACTCCAGTGGATGGACGCTTGGTTGGTCCAGGCAAACCAGAAGAGGCCGATAGGCAAAGCGATTGATCCAATCATCGCAGGGGGGAGACGCGCCTCGGGTGGGGCAATCCCCCCGGGACTAGCCGCTGCTTTGCGGATGTACATCTTGTTACCCGGAATGATAATAACGACCCCGCATATCATGCCAACGGCCACACCAAGGAAAGCCAATCCACCAACGCCAGGGGACCAGCCACGTCCCCCCTGGAAGACGATTGGGAAGGCGCCGAACATGAGATAGAGCGTTCCGTAGATGATCGCCATATATATCGAAAGAGCGAGAACGATCGGCTCTGTGAAAAGCAGAACCCATGGGCGCGAAAGAGCGATCTTGAATTCCTCCTTGGCAGTTTTCACGCCATTTTGCACTTCGATGCGCGACACGTAAACCTTGGTCCCGTTGCTCATAACGCCAAGCTTCTTAGCACGGCGTTTGAGAATTGTGGGCGCGTAGGTTTCAGGGATAGTGAGAGCTCCGACAATGGTAATCACACCGGTGAAAATGGCCATAACACCCTGAACCCATCTCCATCCAACAGTCTGGCCGACAAACCCTCCAACGATTGGACCAATGCTTGGGCCAAGGAATGGCGCAGCGGCGAAAAGAGCAGTTGCAAGTCCACGCTCGTTTGCACTGAACATATCGGCAATGCAACCACCTCCGTTGACAAGTGGCGATGAACCGATGGAACCAGCGAGGAATCGAAGAATAATCAAAGTCCAGATGTTCTGGCTGCCAGCGGCTCCAGCGTTGAAGGCTGTGAGACCAGCATAAGTCCCAATGAAGAGCCATTGGCGACCATATAGCTCAGACATTGGCGCCCAGATCAACGGACCAATGGCGAAACCAAGAACGAAGAGAGAAATTCCAAGAGTAGCAACCTCCTGACTGCAGCCGAACTCCGCGATGATTTCTGCCTGACCTCCGGAGTATGCGGATGAGACAAACGCGACAGCCATGGTGGCAATGGCCACGACGAAAGTGATAAACCATTTCTTCGATGCTTTGAAGGTCAACGGGTTTCTTGGATCATGAGGAATGAAATCGACGATGAAGGGACTTTCAGTCGTTCCCATTCCAAGATATGTGTGATTGAGAACATGTTCGGTGACATGCGTTTGACTGGATACTAACTGCCAGTGAGATGCTCTTGGTGGCTTCTGTGCCTCGATTT
>NW_017263773.1:2440-2911 GCF_001662655.1 Pseudogymnoascus verrucosus | reverse complement strand
AACAAAAGCAAACCCAATCATGAATGTTTTCCCTTCAATCATGCGTTGGGTTTTTGTTTTCAGCTAGGCTAGGGATTGCATATACATACACATCTGCAGGTGTAGTGCGGGGTCGCTCTTTCCTATCCTATTCTTTCCCGTCCTATCCTATCCTACCCTATCCTTCCTGCCCTTCCTGTCGTGGTATCTTATGCCAGGTGGTGGGTGGTAGGCTAGGGTCGCAGCGATGGCCAGGGCAAGGCCGGATCCGGGGCCATTGTTATTGCATCCCTCTCGCGTCGGCGGGAGTAAGGGCCGGGTTTGTTTGGGTTGTTGACGTCGGGAGGGGAAGGAGGGGGATGAGCGTGGTGTGACGTATGGCTACTCTTGGGGGTCTAGGGTGCGTGCGGGATTGAATTGAGGGGTTACATTACAGTTGAGGACAGTGACGGAATTGAGGGGAGTGAGCGGGAGGGGGAGGGGAAGGAGGAT
>NW_017263773.1:453-2365 GCF_001662655.1 Pseudogymnoascus verrucosus | reverse complement strand
GCGTGCAGTGACAGGCCAGGCCAGGGTATCGCGCCGATGCGACGACGACGCGGTGAGGTGAAGATGAGGTGAAGATGAGCTCTACGTGTCTGTCGGCACACGCGTTGGGTGTATGTCTCTTGACGTGGCAAGATCGTGGGGTGAGACATACATACAGCCTCTTACATCTATATACTCAGCGTGAGAAGGCTATCGTATTGACTCACTGAGCGTGGTAGGTACAGTCCCGTAGTCAGCCCTGCGACGGCTGAGATGCGGGCTTGGAGAAAGTGGAGATGTGGGTTTTTGTGCCTTGGCTTGATCAGGGCATTGCATTGGGGGTTTGGGGGTTTGGGGGGGGGGTGAGCGGGACGGGCGAAAAAGAATGGGAAGGGGAAATAGTCCATGAAGTGGTGGTGGGGGGCTGATATTGGGCTATACTGGATTGTAATGGACTATTTGGTTATTTTTCAATATTGCGGGATGAGGGCATCGTGGGGTGGGGATTGGATTGCTGGTGATCTTGCCCGTGTAGAGCTGAAGTGTTTGTGCATATGGTCGGTGCCGTCGGTCGGGATTTTATCGTGAATAACGTCAAGACGGGATGCAAAGATAAGAGGGTAGCGGTAGCGTAGACGCCACTTCCCACTACTACTGTTACTACTGACTGTGCTCTACTAACTGGACTGTGAATAATAAATACAACTCTGAAAGCATGTGTGCACATATCTAAATTACCAGCTCTCTCCCACCCCATTCATTGTCTTACTTTCTTTCTTTGCTTCTTTCTCGTGCCATTGATCCTTCCCTTTGTCGATCACCGGAATGGCTGAATAGCCTCCTCCTACTCTATCCCCTACCCTTACTCCCCCTTCTTCGTCGCCGCCGCCTTGGAAAGTCAATGGCAGGTCAATTCAATCACGCTCAATCTCTCAATCACACGTTGCAACCGTATCCCATCGCGGCCATCCCAACCGATCCGTCAATCAACCGCCGACTGGTCCAATATCCGTCAAATCACCCACCCATCACCCATCCCTAGCCGTCCATCAGCCGCTAGGAACCAACGTCATCCTCGCCGATCAGTGAGCTTCTTACCATTATTGCCGCTATACCACAGCGCTGTGTTGCTACCAACAGTACCATTACGTCGAGGTGGTCGGTCGTACCGTTGACTGCCTACACGAAGTACCGAATACTGAGATTCCCGAATACTCCCTGTCCCACACTGTTACGGAGCATGACGGCATACCCACCTAGCACCCAATACCCAGAGGAATAGCACAATTCAGGACTCTCAGGGCGCCGAGGATACGCACTCAGGGCAGTCCAAGACACTCCAAGACACTCCAAGATACACCACGACACACTGGGACACGCCTCCCAAGAACTCAAGAACTCAAGCAACCCACCAAGCAAGCAAGCACCCCTACCTTCAACCTGCACCATAAACGCCACACTTCACATCCAGCCGCCGCCATCGAAACCGCCAGCCAACCACTGCTCAGTCCGTCCTGTGTTGTCATTCAGCTTTGTCGGCGCCAGTGAGAGAATCTATTGTCCGTATTTGCCCATTTATGTGCATAACGAGTGTATAGTACCTACCATACTATACTAGTAGCATCTCTACTACTATCTCTGTTACTACTATACTACTAAAGAGGATCCTGCGATCATCCTGGATCATCCTGCACCATCCTGACCATCCTGCACATTGTCCAGAAGTACCCACTACCCACCGCCCACTACCCACATATACCGAACCAACAACGGACTAACAAAGTCCACCCTACGGAGTACGGAGTACCACCGAAGCAAAACACGACGGCCACAGCGGCTCCGTCAACAAATAACCTTTACATCTCCATTTTCCGCCTTCCCTTCTCTCCTTCAACACTTTCCCCAACCAACGGCGACACCTCCACACGCCGCC
>NW_017263773.1:0-434 GCF_001662655.1 Pseudogymnoascus verrucosus | reverse complement strand
CATCCCATCCCGACGACATCACAGCCCTCACCCTAGCCGCTCCTGGCCTGGCCGCACCAACTTGCCCACGGTAGACCACGGTAGAGCCTATCAGCACGTCCAATTATCGCTCGTGCACCGCAACACCAGCGCCGTCTCGCGATAACACCAACACTACAACACCACCACTGGCCAGCGGCTCGCCTCAAAAAGGGATCATCCTCGCCCCTTCAACAAATCCCTTGAAAAACAAAACCCTCGAAAACCCCTCCTACGACGAAAAACGCAGTCTCGACATCCCACCTCGACGACGACAACAACTCTTCGACAACCCCTCAACCTACCTCTCTCTCTCTCTCTCTCTCTCTCTCACACACACACACACCATGATGGCCGAGCCAACATACCACTACCCCATCCAGCGCAAACCGATGCCAAACCTCCACCCTCACACC
>NW_017263772.1:0-2956 GCF_001662655.1 Pseudogymnoascus verrucosus | reverse complement strand
AAGCCTAGCGATTTTTATTAACAGAGTTGTTGAAGTTTTTATTTTTAGAAGGGTAAGTATCTTTGCATACAAATTTATATGTAAGGGTACTTATCGCCGCTTACGCCATATCGCCGCTTACACCATGACTTACGTTACACTTACAACACACATGTGGCTAAACACCACAGCATGTAATAACCTCGAACATGAGTTATAGAATGTAATTATATACCTTAATTTATCATCTATTACATCTCTTTTTAAATTTATGTTAGCAAGATCTAATTCTATGTTCGTACGAAGGGTTTCCTTTCGTACGAACCTACTATCGTACTATTCTACACGTGTTCTAAGTTATCACGTAAGCTGCAGCTTCTGCACCCATGCTCTAGGTTATCACGTAGTGTTATTATTCCTACACGTGTTATAAAGTAACGTAAGTCGTGGCGTAACCGGCACAATGGCGTAACCGGCATAATGTCACTCTACACCAAACTTTCTATAGAAAGGTACTTACTTCTAATGATTTTTTTTAAATGGTCATAACTTTTGCAATTTTAATCGTACAGCTTAGCCCTTATGTATGGTAATAGTACGCATATTAACCTATTATCTGTAGAGCCTAGAAAATGTCCACGACCTTATTAAAAAAGTTGATTTTCTTTGGTGAGGGGACACCACATGATTATGCCGGTTACGCCACGACTTACGTTATCACATAAGTTGTTTTTTGTTTATATGCTTACATGTAACATTATTGTTATATACGTTACTACTCTAATAGTAAGTTAGTAATGGAGTATACATTCTTAGTATTATTATTATTTTATATTAGCTTTATAGGGTTTAAGCTTAGAAGGGATATTTTTTATCTATTTCTAAAGGTCTAACGTAAGTCATGGCGTACTGGCCGCAATGGCGTAATGGCCGTAGTTGCCATTACAAGCTAATTTGTATCACGTGATCTATATTTCAACCTTTAATAACTTTTTAACTAAGCTTGTTAACGTTTAATGCTTTTGTACTTAGAGACTTAATATACACATACATTAATTATACTTAAAAATGTTAACTTGTAAGCTAGTGTAATAAGGAAGTTATTAGCCATTTTAGATTTACTATATAAAAAAAATGTATAGCAAAATCTAAAACCTTTAATAACTTATTCAAAAATACGCTAGAGCTACTAGTGTCTTTATGTATAGTAGATGATTATATAGAGTTTTTATATATAAGAGGGCTAAGCCTTACAATTTTTATTAATAGAGTAGTTAAGGTTCTAAATTCTGCAATTGTAAGTACCTTTATATACACATTTAGCTGTAAAGATACATTGCGGCCATTACGCCATTGCGGCTAGTACGCCATAACTTACGTTAAGTACGTGTTTATACAACGGCTTTATTCTTTATATAAGCCTACTAGCATACCATTCTACACTTGTTCTAACTTAATGTGTTAAATAACATTCGGCAAGTGCGCATTAGGAAACCGCGTCCCCCCCATCAGGAATCCCCCTGCATTAGGCAAGGTGCGTGCACGGACGGACCGCCGCTTTTGCAGGGTATAAAGATCCACCCAGCAAGACACCACATCCGGCTCGAATCCACAACGATCCTGCCTCTATATCATAACCCATCTTCGCTCCGATGGCGCTCAGCGCGTAGAGTCTGACTCACATTAGGTCGTGATGCAGTCTCAGGAGTGGCTGAGGTCAGAGCGCCTTGAATCCGCCTCGTTATGCACCGTTGTCCTTCCCCTTCAGGCTGAGCGTGCAGGAGATTGAGGTGCTAGAGGGCTCGGGGACGCACAGACTATCCTTCGCCTTCAGAGGAACTCGGATCTTCTAACTGCGGCTGCTGTTTCCTCCATCAAAGGGTGCCTGCGAAAAAGAATGCACCGTTTGGGAACGATACCTATGTAAATCTAGGTACCTTAATTTTTTAAGGCACCTTTTGAGAATGGTGCCCATATAACTAAAGGGCTATCTTTTTTGTTGTAGGTACCTTTCCAAAACGGTGCCTCTAATATGGCAGGCACCCTTCTTATCTAATGTACCATTTTCGAAAGGTACCTAGCATATTGAAGGCACCCCTAGTTATCCAAGCACCTTCTTCGAAAGGCAACTACTATATTAAAGGCACCTTTTACTTTTAATATTAATTATTGTAGCTCTTCCTCTTCCGCAAAAGGCTGTTTGCATATGTGAGCTAAACCAATGTCACTCGCCACAGTCTATAGTCGCTTGCAAAACCGCCTTCCCACACCCGAATTTTTGACGTGTTGCTAACCAGGGGCTCTCGGCCCATTGCCAAAATGCTGTTAAGCACGAGGTACTATAATTGCGCGAATTGGCCAGGCCATCTCCCGCCTCAAGTGCCTCTTTCTGAAGGCCTAGATATGTTAACATTGATACAATAGCATGCTAACATATTTGCATGTATAGCACCTCATATTCCAAACCATAGTCCAGAACCTCGCTCCCTCCTAGCATTATCTTATTCGCGACATGGTACTTACTTCATTAGAAACTCACGACTTGCGAGATAGTTAACGCTGCCCACTATGCGATACTCTGTAACGTAAGTCATGGCCTTACCGACCGTATGGCCTTACCGACATAGTGGGGTTGGCCACCCCATTAAAAGCTTCAAAAAATAGTAATAATTCAATTACTACCACCCTAATTCATCTATATCATCATCTTCGCTCTCTTCTTCGCTCTCTTCTTCACTCTCTTCATCCATTTCCTCAATTACAGCTTTGTTTATAGGCTGTAGCGTTGTTCTAGGCCTCTGTGAAGCTGTTGCTGTTGCAGCTTCTGCTTCTACAACTTGCAACCGGAGTTCCTCTGTAGAAATGTGGAATTGACCCTTCAAAACTGCTCTCTTACCCTTATTCTGTACTCTACGCTTCTGGATAATTGAGCGTAAGTTATCACACTCTCTTTTTTGAAGGGTATTGCGTGTATTAA
>NW_017263771.1:0-3191 GCF_001662655.1 Pseudogymnoascus verrucosus | reverse complement strand
GGTCTGGCCATGACCTACGTTAGCCTACTTCCTCTCTAAGTAGAATTGATATTTAAAGTTGAAAAAGCAGCTACTCTTGCAGTAATATATACATCTATCTATTCTAACTTCTATATACGTAGGAGTTGTGCCTTATTTAGGTGTAAGAGAGCAGTTGTAAGGTGTTGCTTTAAGGGTCTAAAAATTGAAATATTAAGTGGTTGTAGCATATAAGATGTATAAGGAGGTATTATAAGGAGCGATATTCAATTTTAAATGTAGTGTAATATAAAGCTTCCGTTTATATAACTATTATGGCTGTCGCAAATAAGGAGCCTCTGTTGTAGTTTTCCATTTAGAAGTGTTGCTTTTGCTCTTATAGAGGGCTCAAAAACGCGTTTTAGCCACTCTAATCCATGAAGATTGCTTGTCTATCCCTTTGTATTTGCAGAGAAGTGCCATTTTTGTATAACCTCCTTTAGAATCCAGCTCTGTAGTATGTTCTGTCCTTTAAAAATAATAAGGGGGTCGATAGCTGTTCTGTCCATGCAAATGCATTCAACAGCAGATACCCATTCCTGTTAGCTAGGATGAGCTTGAAAACGCGTACGGAGTGTAGAATCGACTATAATTCGTATAGATTGCATAGTTCCAATTGAAAATCCAGTTTCATCTATATTATAGGTGTTGTAGTTTTCAATTTTTAGCTCTGTTATAAGGCTCTTATACGCGTTAAACCACCCCTTCAACACCTCTTTTGTCACCCCATTCATCCTCTGTGCCTCAACTCTACGTCCTAACTTAACGCGTAAGTTAGGATGCCTTTGAATGAATCGTGGCACCCACTCTTGCCTAAGAGGTAAGTTAGGAATGTGTTCTTGTTGAGTTTGTAGTTGTTGAGTTTGTTGTTGTTGTTGTTGTAGCTGTTGAGGCTGAAAAACGCGACACTTATTTGACTAGACTTCATCTGCAACCTCACGTAATATCCGATGGCTAGGAGCGTAGCTGCTTGCAGTAAGCTCCTTAATCCACTTTAAGAGCGTTTGCTCTTGTGTTTGAGATAGTAATTGAAGCTTTAAGTGTGCTTGTTTATGTGAGGTACGTCGCCCTTTAATATGGTCAAGGACTGTATCTGGCCTAAGTTGTAAGGCCTTCGCAGTATCATTTGCTGATTTATATAAACCAGATTTAACTCCAGCTATAGCTTTAAGTATAAGCTTATCGCGCTTTAGAGTCTTTAAACTGCGTCTACGCACCATTTTAATATAGCAATTAATAAGTTGGTTAAAGTTGATTTTCTTAAAGCTACTCCTTAACGTAAGTCATGGCGTAAAGTCCCTAATGGCGTAAAGTCCCTATGGAATTCTCTATAGAAATAACATCACGTGATCTATATTTGGACCTTTAATAACTTTTTAATTAGATTTAGTAGAGTTTAATCCTCTTAGATTTAGAAACTTTAGTTATATATACATTACACCTAAAAACGCTAGCTTGTAAGCAAACCTAATAAGGAAGTTATTAGTAGTTATAGATTTACTATACTAAATTTTTGTATAGTAGAATCTAAATCCTTTAATAACTTATGTAAAAAAACGCTAGAGATACTAGCCTCTCTCTATATAGTAGATAGTTATATATAGTTCTTGTATATAAGAGGGCTAGCCTTTAATAAATTTATTAAAGAAGTAATTAAGGGTTTAATTTTTGTTATTATAGGTACCTTTACATATGATTTTTGCTATAAAGATACATTAGGGACTTTACGCCATTAGGGACTTTACGCCATGACTTACGTTATACTTTTGATGGGGTAGCCCACCCCACATTCCTGGTAACGTAGGTCATGGCGTAAGTGCTGCCATGGCGTAAGCGACAATTTCAGAAACCACACCAAAATCCACGTCACGTAACTAACATTAAAACCTTAATAACTTCTGTAATAATGGTTATAAAGTTTAATCCTCTTATATTATTACTCTTTATGTATGCATACATTAGGCTTTAATTTACTATAATGTAAGCTAGTCTTATTAAAGAGTTATTTATAGTTTGAGTTTTGCCATATAAATATTTTATATAGTAAAAGTTTAAACCTTAATATTTATTGTAAAATAAGACTAGCGCTACTAGCGTTTTTATATATATTAGATGATTATATAAAGAGTAATAATATAAGAGGATTAAACTTTATACCCATTATTATAGAAGTTATTAATGTTTTAATGTTAGTCACGTGACGTGGATTTTGGTGTGGTTTCTGAAATTGTCGCTTACGCCATGGCAGCACTTACGCCATGACCTACGTTATACGTAGGAGTTGTGCCTCATTTAGGTGCGAGAGAGCTGTTGTAAGGTGTTGCTTTAAGGGTTTAAAAATCGAAATATTAAGTGGCTATAGAACATGAGATGTATAAGGAGGTATTATAAGGAGCGATATTCGATTTTAAATGCAGTGTGATATAAAGCTTCCACTTATATAACTATTATGGCTGTTGCAAATAAGGAGCCTATGTTGTCGTTTTCCATTTAGAAGTGTTGCTTTTGCTCTTATAGAGGGCTCAAAAACGCGTTTTAACTACTCTAATCCGTGTAGATTGCTTGTCTACCCTTTTGTGTTTGCAGAGAAGTGCCATTTTTGTATAACCTCCTTTAGAATCCAGCTTTGTAGGATGTTCTAGCCCTTAAAGATAATAAGGGGGTCGATAGCTGTTCCGTCTATACAGATGCATTCAACAGCAGACACCTATTCCTATCGGCTAGGATAAGCCTGAAATCGCGTACGGAGCGTAGAGTCGACTATAATTCGTGTAGATTGCATAGTTCCAATTGAAAATCCAGTCTCGTCTATGTTATAGGTATTGTAGTTTTCGATTTTTAGCTCTGTTATAACGCTCTTATACGCGTTAAACCACCCCTTCAACACCTCTTTTGTCACCCCATTCATCCTCTATGCCTCAACTCTACGTCCTAACTTAACACGTAAGTTAGGATGTCTTTGAATGAATCGTGGCACCCACTCTTGCCCAAGAGGTAACTTAGGTATTTGAGGTTGTTAAGTTTGAGGTTGTTAAGTTTGAGGTTGTTAAGTTTGAGGTTGTTAAGTTTGAGGTTGTTAAGTTTGAGGTTGTTGTTGTTGTTGTTGTTGTAGGTGTTGTTGAGGCTGAAAAACGCGACACTTATTTGACCGGACTTCGTCTGCAACCTCACGT
>NW_017263770.1:0-3800 GCF_001662655.1 Pseudogymnoascus verrucosus | reverse complement strand
TCAAGGTTCTAAATTCTATCATTGTAAGTACCTTTGTATACATATTTAGCTGTAAAGGTACACTGTACCCATTACGCCATTATACCCATTACGCCACGACTTACGTTATGCAATCTACACGAATTATAGTTGATTCTACACTCCGTACGCGATTCTAAGCTCATCCTGGCCGATAGGAATGGGTGTCTGCAGTTGAGTGCATCTGTATAGACAGAACAGCTATTGACCCTCTTATTATCTTTAAAGGACAGAATATCCTACAAAGCTGGATTCTAAAGGAAGTTATACAAAAATGGCACTTCTCTGCAAACACAAAAGGGTGGACAAGCAATCTATATAGATTAGAGTAGTTAAAACGTGTTTTTAAGCCTTCTACAAGAGCAAAAGCAACACAAAATGGACGACTACAGCAACGGCTTCTAATTTGCGATAGCTATAATAGCTATATAAGTGGAAGCTTTATATCACACTGCATTCAAAATCGAATATCGCTCCTTATACTACCTCCTTATACATCTCATGTTCTACAGCCACTTAATATTTCGATTTTTAGGCCCTTAAAGCAACACCTTACAACTGCTCTCTCGCACCTAAATGAGGCGCAACTCCTACGAATATAGAAAGCAGAGTGGCTAGAAGCATATATAAAAGCAAGAGCAGCTGCTTTTTCAACTTCAAATATAACTTCTGCTTAGAGAGGGAGTGGGCTACAGCCATTCTAGCCGCAGACAGTCATTCGAACAGCTACGCTCCCTACTACAGACGTAGTAGTATTAGAACGACCACATACTCCTACAGAGCATGATATTTTTAAGAAGGTATTCTTAAACAGTAGTCCACCTGATTTTAATACCCTTCAAAAAGCGAATCCTATACTCTCTACAGCCTTAAATCAAGGTGTTTTGAATACTCCTACAAAGCGATATATCAATAAGTTAGCAGATGAGTCAGAACGCCTTAATACACGCAACACCCTTCAAAAAAGAGAGTGTGATAACTTACGCTCAATTATTCAGAAGCGTAGGGCACAGAATAAGGGTAAAAGAGCTATTTTAAAGGGTCAATTCCACATCTCAACAGAGGAGTTGCAGTCGCAAGTTATAGAAGCAGAAGCAGCAACAGCTTCACAGAGGCCTAGAATAACGCCACGACCTATGAACGAAGCTATAATTGAGGAAATAGATGAAGAGAGTGAAGAAGAGCTATATGATAGCGATTTAGATGAATTGGCTCTATAGTAATTGAATTATTTACGATTTTCTAAGTTAGTAGTTTGGTGGTTTAGTCCTAGATTTTGGTAGGGTGTAGAAAGCGTCCCGTTACGCCATCCGTCCCGTTACGCCATGACTTACGTTATAAATTCTGCTGCAAAGGTACATAGCCCGGTTACGCCATTAGCCCGGTTACGCCACGACTTACGTTAACTTAGGAGGTATTTGAGGTTATAGTTGTTAAGTTTAAGGTTGTTGTTATAGGTGTTGTTATATATGTTGTTGTTAAGGCTAAAAAACGCAACACTTATTTAACTGGACTTCATCTGCAACCTCTTGTAGGATTTGATAGCTAGGTGCGTAGCTACTATTTATAAGCTCCTTTATCTATTTTAATAAGGTACGCTCTTGATTTTTAGATAATAGTTGCTGTTTTTAACGCACTTCTTACCTTAAAGGCTGTTATTGGCTAACGCGCTTACTAACAGTATTGCAGCTTAACCCTAAGGCCTTAGCAGCCTTATATAACGACTTATACTTCTTATTTTAGATGCCTAGGATAGCTTCAGCTAATAAAGCTTCTAATTCCTTTGATTTTTGACTTTTTTAACGCACTATAATTGATTTTAGGTGGTTAATAGGGTGTAGTAAATAACTACACTTACTTTAGTGGGGTATAGCTCTAGGAAAGCGTCCTGTTACGCCATCCGTCCCGTTACGCCACAACTTACGTTACTCTTAGATTAGCATATAAATATTTTCCATAGCTTAGCTGTTAATTTAGTATATAATCTCAGTCGGGAGTTATGCTGCGTGGGGTTTGGCGCCCTCCTAATTGGGCAATTGCAAAAGCAGGCATCACACCCTCCAGGCCTTCCTAGTTAACCACCCTGACACCACAGGTGTGGCGCTCTGGCCAGCCTCGGCCGGAACTACGGTGGCCGGTTTATAACAAAACAGTCGCCTACCTTTCAAGCTCGTCCATAAATTGTATATCACACAAGTAGTAATTCTAAATACTATCGTTGCTTTCAAGTATTGACCTCGACGCTATCTCTTCCAAGTTCCCAAAATATCTACACCTCCACCGCCGTCCAGTCTATAATCAACATGCTTATACATATCCGTACCGTCTACCTAAACATGATCCGCAATGGCTCGAAGCCAGTAGAAGGCCGCATGAATGAGCCTAAGTATGCAGCCATCGTCGCCGGTCAGAAGATCACTTTCTATGATGGCGACGACTCTGATGAGGAAGGCGATGGTAACGCAGATTCAAAGATAAACCTTGGAAATACGTTAGAAGCCGAGGTCGTTGAGGTTAGGAGATTCAAAGGCTTTAAGGAGATGCTCCAAGCGTACGGAGTCCAAGCTTTCTTGCCGGATTTCAACGGCAGCTTGGACGAAGCAGTAGAGGTGTATAGGGGGTTTGAGGGGTACAGAGAGGGCGAGGAGGAATTTGGTGCCTGTGCTATCAAGCTGATGGTGCTATAAGAGCTTGATTTTGAGATGCAATTTATCATCTGAGCATTTGAGGTACTTTCGAAGTTAGCACGGTTGCATTTCCAGAATGTCCTTGTCCACTAAGTCTAACGAGATATCTCAGGGTCCAGAGATCACTCACTTAGACCTAAGGCTTTGCAGATCTTTGTCACGAACTGCTGTCGTCGCAGCCCCTATGCACTCGTTAGTTAAAGCAAACTATAATCAATGAGAAGTTTACCGTCAACAGAGGAACTGTTTGAAGGGCAACACATGTGAGGCTGTGATCATGTGTATTTATTTGGGCTTAGCCTGGAGGTAAAGGGTGCGTAAAGTAGCAACCGCGCCCTGCCAAATTCAGCAGCTCTAACCCCGAGAAGTGGCTTTATTTTATAAAATAGATCCTGAGGATTAATAGTAAAAGCTTTAAAATATAAAGGGTTATAGAATGGAGACATAGTATTAGATAGTAATGTACGTAATAACAATATCACGTATAAACAAACAAACAAACACTTATGTAATATCCTAGAACATGTATAGGAACAACAACACTAACGTAAGTCGTGGCGTAATGGGTATAATGGCGTAATGGGTATAGTGGGGTTGAGGCCACCCCATCAAAAATATCATCAACTTCAAAAAATCGCAAATAATTCAATTACTACCACCCTAATTCATCTATATCATCCTCAGAAGGCTCTTCTTCGCTCTCTTCATCTATTTCCTCAATTGTAGCTTCGTTTATAGGCTGTGGCGTTGTTCTAGGCCTCTGTGAAGCTGTTGCTGTTGCTGCTTCTGCTTCTACAACTTGCGACCGGAGTTCTTCTGTAGAAATGTGGAATTGACCCTTCAAAACTGCTCTCTTACCCTTATTCTGTACTCTACGCTTCTGAATAATTGAGCGTAAGTTATCACACTCTCTTTTCTGAAGGGTATTGCGTGTATTAAGGCGTTCTGACTCATCTGCTAACTTATTGATATATCGCTTTGTAGGAGTATTCAAAACACCTTGATTTAAGGCTGTAGAGAGCACAGAATTCGCTTTTTAAAGGGTATTAAAATCAGGTGGACTACTGTTTAAGAATACCTTCTCAAAAATATCAT
>NW_017263769.1:0-3822 GCF_001662655.1 Pseudogymnoascus verrucosus | reverse complement strand
CGATTTTTAGGCCCTTAAAGCAACACCTTACAACTGCTCTCTCGCACCTAAATGAGGCACAACTCCTACGTATACAGAAGTCGGAATGGATGGATGCATATATTAACGTAAGTCGTGGCGTAATGGGTATAATGGCGTAATGGGTATACTGAAATGACAAGCGAATTTGTGTCACGTGATCTATATTTAAACGTTTAATAACTTTTTAACTAAGCTATTTAAAGTTTAATGCTTTTAGATTTAGAATATTTAGATACTTATATATTATATTTAAAAAGTTTAACTTATAAACTAGCCTAATAAGGAAGTTATTAGCATTTTTAGATTTCCTATACAAAAAATTTATATGGTAAAATCTAAAACTGTTAATAACTTATGCTAAAAAATATTAGAGCTACTAGTGTCTTTTACATATAGTAGATAATTATATAGGGTTTCTATATATAAGAGGGTTAAGCCTTACAAATTTTATTAAGGGAGTAGTTAAGGTTCTAAATTCTATAGTTGTAAGTACCTTTGTATACATATTTAGCTGTAAAGGTACATTGTACCCATTACGCCATTATACCCATTACGCCACGACTTACGTTAACGTAAGTCATGGCGTAACGGGACGGATGGCGTAACGGGACGCTTTGCTAGAGCCACCCGCACCCCACCAAAAACCAAGGTCACATGACTAAAATTAAAACGTTAATAACTTTTGTAATAATGCTTATAATGCTTAATCTTCTTAGAATATTACTCTTTATATCATAATCTAACATGCGTAAAAACGCTAGTAGTACTAGCTTTGTTTTACAAGAGATATTAAGGTTATATTTTTACTATATAAAATATTTATATGGTAAAACTTAAACTATAAATAACTACTTAACAAAAATCGCATACACTCTAGCAAATTTAACTACAATAAATAGGGATATAAAGAGTAATAGTCTAAGAGGGTTAAGCGTTATAAGCATTATTACAAAAGTTATTAACGTTTTAATTTTAGTCATGTGACCTTGGTTTTTGGTGGGGTGCGGGTGGCTCTAGCAAAGCGTCCCGTTACGCCATCCGTCCCGTTACGCCATGACTTACGTTACTATTCTACACGTGTTATAAGTTGTCATTAAGCTTATCTTCTACACCCCATGTTCTAGGTTATTACATGGTGTTGTTGTTCCTACACATGTTCTAAGTTATTATATAAGTTGTTTATTTGTTTATTTACACGTAACATTGTTGTTACGTGCATTGCCGCTCTAACATATAGTAATAGTATACATGAGTTATGATTAAAATAAGCTTAAATTACTATCATATCTTAAGTTATATCATATTTAATATTATAGGGTGGCAATTGTGTAATTTATGATAATTTAGGTGGCAATTCTATAATTAACTACATATTTTATTCTATAGTCATGTAACAATATTTCATTTATAGTAGAAAATTCATTACTATACATGGGATTAATATAGAGTCTAATTTAGAATTAACTTTCGTTCTATTATAATACTAGTTATATGCGCGAAAGATTATTTGACTATAGATGAGTTATTACTACATACACTGTTGTTGTTAAGTTATAACTTAAGTTATCACATAAGTATAAGGTAATAAGGCCTTCTATACCCTATTATACTAAGTGGCAAATATTAGTAAGGTGGCAATATTATAACATCATTATATTCTATATGACTTCACATATTAGATCATAGCAACATTTGCCACTAGAATCTCCTAGAATATAGACATTGTTTATGTAAAGGAGGCTTAGTCTATAGGATATCCTTTGTTCTTTCTATTCTACAAGTCAATTATAATACATATATAATAACATACTATTATCTTTGTTATATAACGTAGGTCATGGCCTAAAGGGCTACATGGCCTAAAGGGCTAACGTAAGTCGTGGTGTAAACGCCCTAATGGCGTAAACGCCCCATGTACTTTTGCAGCTAAATTTGTATGTGGAGGTACTTATTGTTGCGAAAATAAAAGGCTTCATAACTCCTTTAATAAAAATACTAGGGTTTAACCCTCTTATATCAAAGAAGTTTATAGACTCTTTTGCTATAATTAATTAAGCTAGCATGTAAGCTAGCTATATAAGGAAGTTATTTACAATTGTAGATTTGTCATACTAGCATTTTGTATAGTAAAAACTTAAACCTTTAATAACTTATGTAACACGATGCTAGTATTACTAGCGCTTTAACATATAAACTATTATTATACATAGTCCTTATATTTAAGAGGAATAATTTTTAATAATTTTATTAGAGGAGTTATTTAGGTTTAAAGTTTCCGTTTTTAAGTACCTCCACATACAAATTTAGCTGCAAAGGTACATAGGGCGTTTACGCCATTAGGGCGCTTACACCACGACTTACGTTAACGTAAGTCGTGGCGTAAGCGGCGACATGGCGTAAGCGGCGATTCTAAAAACCCCACCAAAATCCAGGACAGAACCACCAAACTACTAACTTAGAAAATCGTAAATAATTCAATTACTATAGAGCCAATTCATCTAAATCGCTATCATATAGCTCTTCTTCACTCTCTTCATCTATTTCCTCAATTATAGCCTCGTTTATAGGTCGTGGTGTTGTTCTAGGCCTCTGTGAAGCTGTAGCTGTTACTGCTTCTGCTTCTATAACTTGCGACTGGAGTTCTTCTGTAGAAATGTGGAATTGACCCTTTAAAACAGCTCTTTTACCCTTATTCTGTGCCCTACGCTTCTGAATAATTGAACGTAAGTTATTACACTCTCTTTTTTGAAGGGTATTGCGTGTATTAAGGCGTTCTGACTCATCTGCTAACTTATTGATATATCGCTTTGTAGGAGTATTCAAAACACCTTGATTTAAGGCTGTAGAGAGCACAGAATTCGCTTTTTGAAGGGTATTAAAATCAGGTGGACTACTGTTTAAGAATACCTTCTCAAAAATATCATGCTCTGTAGGAGTATGTGGCCGTTCTAATACTACTACGTCTGTAGTAGGAAGTGTAGCTGCTCGAATGACTGTTTGTGGTTGAAATGGCTGTAGGCCACTCCCTCTCCATGCAGAAGTTATGTTTGAAGTTGAAAAAGCAGCTGCTCTTGCTTTTATATATGCTTCTAGCCACTCTACTTTCTGTATACGTAGGAGTTGCGCCTCATTTAGGTGCGAGAGAGCAGTTGTAAGGTGTTGCTTTAAGGGCCCAAAAATCGAAATATCAAGTGGCTGTAGAACATGAGATGTATATGGAGGTAGTATAAGGAGCGATATTCGATTTTGAATGCAGTGTGATATAAAGCTTCCACTTATATGGCTATCATGGCCATCGCAAATTAGGAGCCGTTGCTGTAGTCGTCCATTTTGTGTTGCTTTTGCTCTTGTAGAGGGCTCAAAAACGCGTTTTAACCACTCTAATCCATGTAGATTGCTTGTCCACCCTTTTGTGTTTGCAGAGAAGTGCCATTTTTGTATAACCTCCTTCGGAATCCAGCTTTGTAGGATGTTCTGTCCTTTAAAGATAATAAGGGGTTCGATAGCTGTTCCATCCATGCAGATGCATTCAACAGCAGACACCCATTCCTGTCGGCCAGGATGAGCTTGGAATCGCGTACGGAGCGTAGAATCAACTATAATTCGTGTAGATTGCATAGTTCCAATTGAAAATCCAGTCTCGTCCATGTTATAGGTATTGTAGTTTTCAATTTTTAGCTCTGTTATGAGGCTCTTATACGCGTCAAACCACCCCTTCAACACCTGCTTTGTGACCCCATTCATCCTTTGTGCCTCAACTCTACGTCCTAACTTAACACGTAAGTTAGGATGCCTTTGAAT
>NW_017263768.1:0-5391 GCF_001662655.1 Pseudogymnoascus verrucosus | reverse complement strand
ACACCTTGATTTAAGGCTGTAGAGAGCACAGTATTCGCTTTTTGAAGGGTATTAAAATCAGGTGGACTGCTGTTTAAGAATACCTTCTCAAAAATATCATGCTCTGTAGGAGTATGTGGTCGTTCTACTATAACGTCTATAGTAGGAAGCGTAGCTGCTCGAATGACTGTTTGTGGCTGGAATGGCTGTAGCCCACTTCCTCTCCATGCAGAAGTAATATTTAAGTTAGAAAATGCTAATTCTCTTGCTTTTATATATGCTTCTAACCACTCTGCTTTCTGTATTCGTAGGAGTTGTGCCTCATTTAGGTGTGAGAGAGCAGTTGTAAGGTGTTGCTTTAAGGGCCCAAAAATCGAAATATCAAGTGGCTGTAGAACATGAGATGTATGAGGAGGTAGTATAAGGAGTGATATTCGATTTTGAATACAGTGTGATATAAAGCTTCCACTTATATGGCTATCATGGCCATCGCAAATTAGGAGCCGTTGCTGTAGTCGTCCATTTTGTGTTGCTTTTGCTCTCGTAGAGGGCTCAAAAACGCGTTTTAGCCACTCTAATCCATGAAGATTGCTTGTCCATCCTTTTGTATTTGCAGAGAAGTGCCATTTTTGTATAACCTCCTTTGGAATCCAGCTTTGTAGGATGTTCTGGCCCTTAAATATAATAAGGGGCTCAATAGCTGTTCCGTCCATACAGATGCACTCAACAGCAGAGACCCATTCCTGCCTTCCTGGATGTGCTTGAAATCGCGTACGGAGCGTAGAGTCGACTATAATTCGTGTAGATTGCATAGTTCCAATTGAAAATCCAGTCTCGTCCATGTTATAGGTGTTGTAGTTTTCGATTTTTTGCTCTGTTATAAGGCTCTTATACGCGTCAAACCACCCCTTCAACACCTGCTTTGTGACCCCATTCATCCTTTGTGCCTCAACTCTACGTCCTAACTTAACACGTAAGTTAGGATGCCTTTGAATGAATCGTGGAACCCAATCTTGCCCAAGAGGTAACTTAGGTTGTAGTTGTTGTTGTTGTTGTTGTTGTTGTTGTAGTTGTTGTAGGTGTTGTAGTTGAGGCTGAAAAACGCGACACTTATTTGACCGGACTTCATCTGCAACCTCCCGTAATATCCGATGGCTAGGAGCGTAGCCGCTTGCAGTAAGCTCCTTAATCCACTTTAAGAGTATCTGTTCTTGATTTTTTGATAGTAGCTGATTATGTAGTTGCGCTTCTGCTTGTGTACAGTGTATACCACTAACGCGTCTCCGTATAGTGTCTGGCCTTAGCCCTAAGGCTATAGCTGCAGCATTTGCAGATTTGTATTTTCCAGTCTGTATTCCTAAAATAGCTTCAGAAAGTCGAAAATCACGCTCTTGAGCCTTTATACTCCTACGCTTCACCATTGTAACGTAAGTCGTGGCGTACTGTCGCTAATGGCGTACTGTCGCTATGGAATTTTGTACGTAAATAACATCACGTGATCTATATTTAAACCTTTAATAACTTTTTATTAAAGGTAGTTAAAGCTTAATGCTTTTATATTATAATATTATATATAAACATACATTGTACTTAAAAATTGTAGCATGTAAGCTAGCCTAATTAAGAAGTTATTAGCAGATGTATATTTGCCATAGTAAATAATTGTATGGTAATACTTAAAATGTTTAATAACTTATGTAAAAACACGCTAGTGCTACTAGTGTCTTTTTATATAGTAGATAATTATACATAGTTCCTATATATAAGAGGGCTAACCCTTAATAAATTTATTTAAGAAGTAATTAATGTTTTAATTTTCGCTATTATAAGTACCTTTTCATATAATATTTGCTGTAAAGATACATTACCGACAGTACGCCATTAGCGACAGTACGCCACGACTTACGTTAGTATTAGTGGTGGTGGTTGGGTTTGGTGGTTCTATTCTGGATTTTGGTGGGGTAGCCGGTCCGGCCATGTAGCCGGTCTGACCACGACTTACGTTTAGGGGTTTAATTAAATAAAGGCTCTACTTTTTGTAAGAACCTACTAGCGTACTTGTCTATTTCTAAAGGTTAAGTTACGCGTTCATTTAAAGGCTTACTCTTTGTATGAAGCTACTAGCGTTCTAAGTTATTACCTGAGTTGTTCGTTTGTTTGTTTGTTTACAAGTAACATTCTAGTCACATGCGTTAACACGCTAATAGTACTGTTAGAGTGGCAACGCACGTAATAACAAAGTCACGTGTAAATAAACAAACAAACACTCACGTGATAACCTAGAACATGTGTAAGAACAACAACACCACGTGATAACCTAGAACACGTGTAGAATAGTATGCTAGTAGGTTTATATAAAAGGAAACCCCTTTGTATAAACATAGGATTAGACCTTTAGAAATAGACAAGGTTTTTCCTTCTAAGACTTAAGCCCATATAAAGCCAACAAGTAACGTAAGTCGTGGCGTAACCGGGCTAATGGCGTAATGGGTATAGTAGGGTTAAGGCCACCCTATCAAAAATATCATTAACTTTAAAAAATCGCAAATAATTTAATTACTACTACCCTAACGTAGGTCATGGCCATACCGGGACTATGGCCATACCGGGAATGTGGGGTGGGCTACCCCATCAAAAGTATAAGGAGTAGCTTTAAGAAAATCAACTTTAACCAACTTATTAATTGCTATATTAAAATGGTGCGTAGACGCAGTTTAAAGACTCTAAAGCGCGATAAGCTTATACTTAAAGCTACAGCTGGAGTTAAATCTGGTTTATATAAATCAGCAAATGATGCTGCAAAGGCCTTACAACTTAGGCCAGATACAGTCCTTAACCATATTAAAGGGCGACGTACCTCACATAAACAAGCACACTCAAAGCTTCAATTACTATCTCAAACACAAGAGCAAACGCTCTTAAAGTGGATTAAGGAGCTTACTGCAAGCGACTACGCTCCTAGCCATCGGATATTACGTGAGGTTGCAGATGAAGTCCGGTCAAATAAGTGTCGCGTTTTTCAGCCTCAACAGCTACAACAACAACAACAACAAACTCAACAACTACAAACTCAACAAGAACACATTCCTAACTTACCTCTTAGGCAAGAGTGGGTGCCACGATTCATTCAAAGGCATCCTAACTTACGCGTTAAGTTAGGACGTAGAGTTAAGGCACAAAGGATGAATGGGGTGACAAAAGAGGTGTTAAAGGGGTGGTTTGACGCGTATAAAAGCCTTACAACAGAGCTAAAAATCGAAAACTATAACACCTACAATATAGACGAGACTGGATTTTCAATTGGAACTATGCAATCTACACGAATTATAGTCGACTCTACGCTCCGTACGCGTTTTCAAGCTCATCCTGGCCGACAGGAATGGGTCTCTGCAGTTGAGTGCATCTGCATGGACGGAACTACTATTGACCCCCTTATTATTTTTAAAGGACAGAACATCCTACAAAGCTAGATTCTAAAGGAGGTTATACAAAAATGGCACTTCTCTGCAAATACAAAAGGATGGACAAGCAATCTTCATGGATTAGAGTGGCTAAAACGCGTTTTTGAACCCTCTACAAGAGCAAAAGCAACACAAAATGGAAAACTACAGCAACGGCTCCTTATTTGCGACGGCCATGACAGCCATATAAGCGGAAGCTTTATATTACACTGCATTCAAAATCGAATATCGCTCCTTATAATACCTCCTTATACATCTCATGTTCTACAACCACTTGATGTTGTAATTTTTGGACCTCTAAAGCAACACCTTACAACTGCTCTCTCGCACCTTAATGAGGCACAACTCCTACGCATACATAAGTTAGAATGGATGGAGGCATATATTAAAGCAAGAGAAGCTGGATTTTCAACTTCAAATATCAATTCTGCTTGGAGAGGAAGTGGGCTACAGCCATTCCAGCTGCAAACAGTCATTCGAGCAGCTACGCTCCCTACTACAGACGTAGTAGTATTAGAACGACCACATACTCCTACAGAGCATGATATTTTTGAGAAGGTATTTTTGAATAGCAGTCCACCTGACTTTCAAACACTTCATAAAGCAAATATAGTGCTCTCTTCTACAATAAGTCGTGGAGTTCTTAATACTCCTACAAAGCGATATATTAATAAGTTAGTAGATGAGTTAGAACGCCTTAATACACGCAACACCCTTCAAAAAAGAGAGTGTGATAACTTACGCTCAATTATTCAGAAGCGTAGAGTACAGAATAAGGGCAAAAGAGCAGTTTTAAAGGGTCAATTCCATATTTCTACAGAAGAACTCCGGTCGCAAGTAGTAGAAGCAGAAGCAGCAACAGCAACAGCTTCACAGAGGTCTAGAATAACGCAACAACCTATAGACGAAGCTATAATTGAGGAAATAGATGAAGAGAGCGAAGAAGAGCCTTCTGACAATGATATAGATGAATTAGGGTGGTAGTAATTAAATTATTTACAATTTTTTAAGTTCGTGATTTAATAGTTTAGTCCTAGATTTTGGTGGGGTATGGAAAGCGTCCCGTTACGCCATCCGTCCCGTTACGCCATGACTTACGTTAGTGCAGGAAGGTAACGTTAGATATATACCCCTATAGCCGTCTTCTTTATATGTTATTTGTTTTGCTTATTTGTTGCTTATTATCACTTAATATAAAGGGTTTTTTCCATTTGTTTATATAAAGTATTACTCGTTTATACAAAGTATTGCTTAATATTGTTTTCTACATCTTTTCCTTATTTAGCTCTTTTTTTACTTTAGTCTAACGTAAGTCGTGGCGTACTGGCGGGAATGGCGTACTGGCGGTAGTCGCATTTACAGGTGAATTTATATCACGTGATCTATATTTCAGCCTTTAATAACTTTTTAACTAAGCTTGTTAAAGTTTAATACTTTTATACTTAGAGACTGTATATATAGATATATTATACTTAAAAACGTTAGATTGTAAGCTAACCTAATAAAGAAGTTATTAACAATTTTAGATTTACTATACAAACAATTTGTATAGTAAAACCTAAAACCTTTAATAACTTGTGTAAAAAAACGCTAGACATATTAGTGTCTTTACATATAGTACATAGTTATATATAGTTTCTATATATAAGAGGGCTAACCTTTAATAAATTTATTAAAGAAGTAATTAAGGTTTTAATTTTAGCTATAATAAGTACCTTTACATACAAATGTACCTGTAAAGGTACATACCGCCAGTACGCCATTCCCGCCAGTACGCCACGACTTACGTTAGGCTTTATTTTTATTAGAGCAGCGATACATATAACGTATTTCACAAGCGAGTCGGACACACAAGCGGGTCGGACACCAAAACACCAAACTGTGACTATTACTACTACTACTACACCACAACCCTATATAGTGACCCTTACTCAACTGCAATTGATTCCTG
>NW_017263767.1:0-5593 GCF_001662655.1 Pseudogymnoascus verrucosus | reverse complement strand
TAGAACAACGCAACAACCTACCTTAATAGTTAACTTAACTAATAGTGAGCGTGAAGAAGAGAGCGAGGAGAGCGAAGAGGAGCTTTCTGATAATGATATAGATGAATTAGCATAGTAATAATTGAATTGTTACAATTTTTTGATGGTTTTGATGGGGTGGCCCTAACCCCACTACCGACTTTACCCCATTACCGACTTTACACCATGACTTACGTTAGGTATTAAGCTGATAACTTGCATCAAAAAGTGTAATAGGATCAATTAGATCATGTCTAAATGTATAAGTTAGTATGTAAGTTAAGAGTTAAGTTAAGAGTTAAGTTAAGAGTTAAGTTAAGAGTTAAGAGTTAAGTTAAGAGTTAAGAGTTAAGTTAAGAGTTAAGAGTTAAGTTAAGAGTTAAGAGTTAAGTTAACTTACCTTGCTGCGCAAATAGCATGAGAACAAGGAGCTTGATGTTCCTAAAAGTTTATACAAGAGCACTCAAATGTGCGTAAGTTAACTATGAACTTATAACCTATATTAGGTATTTGCACCTGATATATGCCATTTCCAGACTCACAAACCCGGAATCTATGAGACTCCTTTAGTCTCCCTTGAAATTTATTCCATAGTATGTCTACAATTACATGGCCCATTTGAGGGCGTATTCTACGATCATGGACTGTTTTCATAATATATGACTAAATTGAGTCCATCATTTTAAGGGGTTGTAAGGTCCGGATATCGCGCTAGGCACTATTTAAAGACTCTGCAATATTTGATGTATCATGGCTATATCGAGGCCATAGGTAGTAGCAGCTTGTCTATAATTTAAATGGAATATTGCGTAAATAGCAGCTTGCTTCATAGCTTAGCTCCTCTATTATTTTCCATTGTTCCTATTATAGGTTAACATAGAACACACGTAGTAACTTAGAACACACATAGTGGATAGAACCACATAGTAACTTAGAACAGAAGGAAATAGGTAATAACTTACTTTAAATGCTATCCTATTCTTTACTCTTGCAACCTTCTAAAATTGATTCCTATAAGTTAGACCAAATTTACTTTGTAGGTTATTAGCAATGTGTTGGCAACAATGAGCTTGGCTACCATTTGGAAAATTGGTTTTAATAGTAGAAGCAATACCCTTATCTCTATCGCTTATAAAGACCATTTGCTTACTATTTGCCTATAAAAAATGCTCTTAGATGAATTTTAAGAACCATGTGCACTACTTAACATTTTCTATAGGTACTAAGGCCTATGCAAGTGGTAATAAGTTATCGTTTGCGTTAATTGTTATAGCTATTAGAAGCATCATTTGATATTTTAATTTTGTATAAGTAGCATTAAGGGCCATAAAGCCACGGTAGTAGGTGCTAGCCTTTATTAAGCTTGCTAACGTAAGTCGTGGCCTAATGGCACCAATGGCCTACTGGCACTAGTGGGGTTGGGCCCACCCTATCAACCACTCGACTATCACCACTACTACATCAAATGGTTAAGCGTAGGAGTATTAAGGCCCAAGAGCATAATATTGAAATAGAGAAGGCAGTATTAGCTGTCCGATCAAATCAATTTAAGTCTGCTTATGCAGCTGCTAAGGCTTTAGACCTCCCTGTGCAATCTATTAGGCGCCGCTTAAATGGTAGGCCTACACGTGTAGAAGCGCGTCAAAAACAACAACTACTCTCAAAAAATCAAGAAAAGACACTTTTAAAGTGGATTAAAGAGCTTACTACAAGTGGCTACGCGCCTAGCCATCGAATCCTACGTGAGGTTGCAGATGAAGTCCGGTCAAATAAGTGTCGCGTTTTTCAGCCTCAACACCTACAGCTTCAACAACCACAACTACAACTACAACTACAACCTCAAATACCTAAGTTACCTCTTGGGCAAGATTGGGTTCCACGATTCATTCAAAGGCATCCTAACTTACGTGTTAAGTTAGGACGTAGAGTTGAGGCACAGAGGATGAATGGGGTAACAAAAGAGGTGTTAAAGGGGTGGTTTGACGCGTATAAAAGCCTTATAACAGAGCTAAAAATCGAAAACTATAACACCTACAATATGGATGAGACTGGATTTTCAATTGGAACTATGCAATCTACACGAATTATAGTCGACTCTACACTCCGTACGCGATTTCAGGCTCATCCTGGCCGACAGGAATGGGTGTCTGCTGTTGAATGCATCTGTATGGACGGAACAGCTATCGAACCCCTTATTATCTTCAAAGGACAGAATATACTACAAAGCTGGATTCCGAAGGAAGTTATACAAAAATGGCACTTCTCTGCAAACACAAAAGGATGGACAAGCAATCTTCATGGATTAGAGTGGCTAAAACGCGTTTTTGAGCCCTCTACAAGAGTAAAAGCAACACAAAATGGCAAACTACAACAGAGGCTCCTTATTTGCGACGGCCATGATAGCCATATAAGCGGAAGCTTTATATCACACTGCATTCAAAATCGAATATCGCTCCTTATAATACCTCCTCATACATCTCATGTTCTGCAGCCACTTGATATTTCGATTTTTGGGCCCTTAAAGCAACACCTTACAACTGCTCTCTCGCACCTAAATGAGGCGCAACTCCTACGAATACAGAAAGCAGAGTGGCTTGAAGCATATATTACTGCAAGAGCAGCTGCTTTTTCAAATGCAAATATTAATTCTGCATGGAGAGGGAGTGGGCTACAGCCATTCCAGCCGCAAACAGTCATTCGCGCAGCTACGCTCCCTACTATAGACGTAGTAGTATTAGAACGACCACATACTCCTACAGAGCATGATATTTTTGAGAAGGTATTTTTGAATAGCAGTCCACCTGATTTTCAAACACTTCACAAAGCAAATACAGTTCTGTCTACTACAATAAGTCGGAGTAGTACTCTTAATACTCCTACAAAGCGATATATCAATAAGTTAGCAGATGAGTCAGAACGCCTTAATACACGCAACACCCTTCAAAAAAGAGAGTGTGATAACTTACGCTCAATTATCCAGAAGCGTAGGGCACAGAATAAGGGTAAGAGAGCAGTTTTAAAGGGTCAATTCCACATTTCTACAGAAGAACTCCAGTCGCAAGTTGTAGAAGCAGAAGCAGCAACAGCCATAGCTTCACAGAGGCCTAGAACAACGCTACGACCTATAAACGAAGCTATAATTGAGGAAATGGATGAAGAGAGCGAAGAAGAGCCTTCTGATGATGATATAGATGAATTAGGGTGGTAGTAATTGAATTATTGCAATTTTTTGAAGCTTTGATGGGGTCGGCCTAACCCCACTAGTGCCAGTAGGCCATTGGTGCCATTAGGCCACGACTTACGTTAGTCTTATTAAAGAGTTATTTATAGTTTAAGTTTTACTATATAAATATTTTATATAGTAAAAGTTAAAACCTTAATATTTATTGTAAAATAAGACTAGCGCTACTAGCGTTTTTACATATATTAGATGATTATATAAAGAGTAATAGTCTAAGAGCATTAAGATTTATAACCATTATTACAGAAGTTATCAAGGTTTTAATTTTAGTCACGTAGCGTGGATTTTGGTGTGGTTTCTAGAATAGCCCTTTAGGCCATGTAGCCCTTTAGGCCATGACCTACGTTAACGTAAGTCGTGGTCAGACCGGCTACATGGCCAGACCGGCTATTAGTACCATCACATACAAATTTATATGCAGAAGTACTTATGCTTGCGAAAAAATTATAACTATAATAACTCTATTAATAAAAATGCTAGAGCAAATCCCTTTTCTATATAGAAACTTTAAGTATGTATCTACTATATGTAAAAAGGGTAATATTACTAGTGTCTTTTTATATAAGTTAATAACAGTTTTAAGTTTTACTATATAAATATTTGTATAGTAAAAATATAAGCCTTAATATCTCTTGTAAAACAAAGGTAGTACTACTAGTGTGTATATACATATTAGATTATTATATGAAAAAACATAATTTAAGAGGATTAAGCTTTATATACACTATTACAAAAGTTATTATGGTTTTAATTTTGATTTAGTGACCTTGGTTTTAGTGGGGTGAGCTAAGTAGCCGGTCTGGCCATGTAGCCGGTCTGACCACGACTTACGTTACGTTAATACACGTAATACTCTTTAAAAAAGAGAGACAGCTAACTTACGGTTAATTATTTAGAAGCGTAGAGTACAGAATAAGGGTAAGAGAGCTGTTTTAAAGGGTTAATTCCACATTTCAACTCTAGAGTTAACGTAAGTCGTGGCGTAACCGGCACAATGGCGTAACCGGCATAATCATGTGGTGTCCCCTCACCAAAAAAAATCAACTTTTTTAATAAGGTCGTAGATGTTTTCTAGGCTCTGTAGATAATACGTTAAGATGCGTACTATTACCATAGATAACGTAGGTCGTGGCGTAATCGGGAGTATGGCGTAATCGGGAGTATGGCGTAATCGGGAGTAACGTAAGTCATGGCCTTACCGACATAGTGGGGTTGGCCACCCCATCAAACCCATTAACACCAACCTACTACCACCTTACAATGGTGAAGCGTAAGAGTAAGAGAGCTCAAGAACGCAATTTACAACTGTCTAAAGCAGTTCTAGGAGTATAGACTGGAAAATTTAAATCAGCGTATGCTGCTGCAAAGGCTCTAGGTCTCCGTCCTAATACTGTAGTAGCTCGTGTTAATGGTGGTAATACGCGACAGGAAGCATGTCAAAAGCAACAACTACTCTCAAAAACTCAAGAGCAAACGCTCTTAAAGTGGATTAAGGAGCTTACTGTAAGCGGCTACGCTCCTAGCCATCGGATATTACGGGAGGTTGCAGATGAAGTCCGGTCAAATAAGTGTCGCGTTTTTCAGCCTCAACAACAACACCTACAACAACAACTACAAACTCAACAACTACAACCTCAAATTCCTAAGTTACCTCTTAGGCAAGAGTAGGTTCCACGATTCATTCAAAGGCATCCTAACTTACGTGTTAAGTTAGGACGTAGAGTTGAGGCGCAAAGGATGAATGGGGTGACAAAAGAGGTGTTAAGGGGGTAGTTTGACGCGTATAAAAGCCTTATAACAGAGCTAAAAATCGAAAACTACAATACCTATAATATAGATGAGACTGGATTTTCAATTAGAACTATGCAATCTACACGAATTATAGTCGACTCTACGCTCCGTACGCGATTTCAGGCTCATCCTGGCCGACAGGAATAGGTGTCTGCAGTTAAATGCATCTGTATAGACGGAACAGCTATCGAACCCCTCATTATCTTCAAAGGACAGAATATACTATAGAGCTGGATTCCGAAGGACGTTATACAAAAATGGCACTTCTCTGCAAACACAAAAGGATGGACAAGCAATCTACATGGATTAGAGTAGTTAAAACGCGTTTTTGAGCCCTCTACAAGAGCAAAAGCAACACTTCTAAATGGAAAACTACAACAGAGGCTCCTTATTTGCAACGGCCACGATAGCTATATAAGTGGAAGCTTTATATCACACTACATTCAAAATCGAATATCGCTCCTTATAATACCTCCTCATACATCTCATGTTCTACAGCCACTTGATATTTCGATTTTTGGGCCCTTAAAGCAACACCTTACA
>NW_017263766.1:0-5983 GCF_001662655.1 Pseudogymnoascus verrucosus | reverse complement strand
GCTCTTCTTCACTCTCTTCATCTATTTCCTCAATTATAGCTTCGTTTATAGGTCGTGGCGTTGTTCTAGGCCTCTGCAAAGCTGTGGCTGTTGCTGCTTCTGCTTCTATAACTTGCGACCGGAGTTCTTCTGTAGAAATGTGGAATTGACCCTTTAAAATAGCTCTTTTACCCTTATTCTGTGTCCTACGCTTCTGGATAATTGAGCGTAAGTTATCACACTCTCTTTTTTGAAGGGTATTGTGTGTATTAAGGCGTTCTGACTCATCTGCTAACTTATTGATATATCGCTTTGTAGGAGTATTCAAAACACCTTGATTTAAGGCTGTAGAGAGCACAGAATTCGCTTTTTGAAGGGTATTAAAATCAGGTGGACTACTGTTTAAGAATACCTTCTCAAAAATATCATGCTCTAACGTAAGTCGTGGCGTAACGGGTGTAATGGCGTAACGGGGGTAGTGGTATTTTGCTAGCGAATTTATATCATGTGACTAGTATTAAAACCTTTAATAACTACTTAAGTAGGTGATATAAAGTATAATACTTTTGTATATAGAAACTTTATATATACATATATTCGACTTAGAAATTTCAGCCTGTAAGCTAGTTATATAAGGAAGTTATTAACAATTATAGATTTACTATACTAATATTTTGTATGGTAAAATCTTAGACCTTTAATAACTTATGCAAAACAATTATAGTGTTACTAGCGTTTTTTTATGTAAAAGAGTATTATATACAGTTCTAATACATATAAGGAATAAGGTTCACTAATTTTATTTATAGAGTTATTTAGGTTTGAAGTTTTTGGTTCTAAGTACTATTGCTTACAAGTTTAGCTGTAAAGGTACATACCCCCGTTACGCCATTACACCCGTTACGCCACGACTTACGTTATAGGAGTATGTGGCCGTTCTAATACTACTACGTCTGTAGTAGGAAGTGTAGCTGCTCGAATGACTGTTTGCGGTTGAAATGGCTGTAGCCCACTCCCTCTCCAAGCAGAATTGATATTTGAAGTTGAAAAAGCAGCTGCTCTTGCAGTAATATATGCTTCTAGCCACTCTGCTTTTTGTATTCGTAGGAGTTGCGCCTCATTAAGGTTTGATAGTGCAGTTGTAAGGTATTGCTTTAGAGGTCCAAAAATCGAAATATCAAGTGGTTGTAGCACATGAGATGTAACGTAAGTCGTGGCCATACCGGCTCAATGGCCATACCGGCTCATTTGCCAACCCCACCAAAAGTTGGTCAGATTTACATCACATGACCTACAATTGAATTCCTAATAACTTTTGTAATAAAAATAGTAGGACTTAACCCTCTTATATAAAGAGTCTTTATATACCTATACCTTATAATTAAAAACACTAGCATATAAGCTAGTGTTATAAGGAAGTTATTAACAGTTTTAGATTTGTCATACTAAATTTTTATATAATAAAAGTTAAAATCTTTAATAGCTTATGCAAAAAGAAGCTAGTGCTATTAACGTTTTTATATATAGTATATAATAGTTTAAAGTTTATATACTATTATATATAAGAGGGACATACTCTAGCATTTTTATTAAAGGAGTTATAATATTCTGATTTTTTGTAAGTGTAAGTATCATTACATACAAACTTGTATGTAAAGGTACTAATAGCCGGTATGGCCATGTAGCCGGTATGGCCACGACTTACGTTACTCTTCCGTTTTACCATAATAGTAGTGTTTAGTAATAGTAGTAGTTTGGTTTTAGTATAGTGTTTAAGTTCTAGATTTTGGTGGGGTCGGCAATTGAGTCGGTATGGCCATTGAGTCGGTATGGCCACGACCTACGTTAGTTATTAGTTACTACATGCGTTCTTAGTTATTATGTGAGTATTTATTTGTTTGTTTACACGTGACATTCCTTTTACCTGCATTACTACTCTAACATAAGTAATACTTTATATAAATAAGGAAGTTCCTACGACTTTATGTAAATAGTATTAAGAAAACCACTTTTATAAGTAGTAACAAGTAATAAATAATAATAATAATAGCATATAAAGATAATGGCCACATAGATCTATAACTACTTTCTTATACTAAAGTTTAAGGGGCTAATGAAGGGTGTTGTTAGAGTGGTAATACACATACATGATTAGAATGTCACGTGTAAATAAACAACATGTATACAATACTACACAACAACATAACAATAACACATGATAACCTAGGACACGTAGCTATAACGTAAGTCATGGCGTAAAGTCCCTAATGGCGTAAAGTCCCTAGTGGGGTTGGCTACCCTATTAAAAGCTTCAAAAAATCGCAATAATTCAATCACTACCACCCTAATTCATCTATATCATTATCTTCGCTCTCCTCGCTCTCTTCTTCACTCACACTATTAGTTAAGTTAACTATTGAGGTAGGTTGTGGTGTTGTTCTACGCCTCTGTGAAGCTGCAGCTGTTGCTGCTTCTGCTTCTATAACTTGCGACTGTAACTCCTCTGTTGAGATGTGGAATTGACCCTTTAAAATAGCTCTTTTACCCTTATTCTGTGTCCTACGCTTCTGGATAATTGAGCGTAAGTTATCACACTCTCTTTTTTGAAGGGTGTTGCGTATATTAAGGCGTTCTGACTCATCTGCTAACTTATTAATATATTGCTTTGTAGGAGTATTTAAAATACCTTGATTTAAGGCTGTAGAGAGCACTATATTTGCTTTGTGAAGTGTTTGAAAATCAGGTGGACTGCTGTTTAAGAATACCTTCTTAAAAATATCATGCTCTATAGGAGTATGTGGCCGTTCTACTATAACGTCTAACGTAAGTTAAGTCATGGTGTAAGCGGCGATCTGGCGTAAGCGGCGATAAGTACCCTTACATATAAATTTGTAGGCAAAGGTACTTCTACATCCGAAACTAAAAACTTAAATAGCTCTATGGATAAAAATTATTAGGCTTAGCTGTTTGATATTTAGGTTCTATATATAGGCCTTTACTTAACATAAAAACGCTAGTATTACTAGTGTCTTTTTGCAACGCTAATTTAAGGGTTAAGTCTTACTTATACAAATATTTATATAAGCAATCTTCTCCTATTAATAGAACCACAATAACGACACTAGCAATACTAGTCTTTTGATATATTATAGAAGTGTATATATAGAATCTAAATACCACACAGCTAAGCTTAGCGATTTTTATTAATAGAGTTATTAATGTTTTTATTTTTGGAAGCGTAAGTATCTTTGCATATAAATTTATATGTAAGGGTACTTATCGCCGCTTACGCCAGATCGCCGCTTACACCATGACTTACGTTATAGTAGGAAGTGTAGCTGCTCAAATGACTGTTTGTAGTTGAAATGGCTGTAGGCCACTCCCTCTCTATGCAGAATTAATATTTGCATTTGAAAAAGCAGCTGCTCTTGTAGTAATATATGCTTTAAGCCACTCTACTTTATGTATTTGTAGGAGTTGCGCTTCATTTAGGTGCAATAGAGCAGTTGTAAGGTGTTGCTTTAGAGGCCTAAAAATTGCAACATTAAGTGGTTGTAGAATATGAGATGTATAAGGAGGTAGTATAAGGAGCGATATTCGATTTTAAATACAGTATGATATAAAGCTTCCACTTAAGGGTTGCTTTTGCTCTTATAAAGGGCTTAAAAACGCGTTTTAACTACTCTAATCTATAAAGATTGCCTGTCCATCCTTTTGTATTTGCAGAGAAGTGCTATTTTTATATAACCTCCTTTAGAATCCAGCTCTATAGTATGTTCTGTCCTTTAAAAATAATAAGGGGGTCGATAGCTGTTCTGTCTATGCAAATGCATTCAACAGCAGACACCTATTCCTACTAGCTAGGATGAGCCTAAAATCGCGTACAGAGTGTAGAGTTGACTATAATTCGTGTAGATTGCATAGTTCTAATTGAAAATCTAGTCTCGTCTATGTTATAGGTATTGTAGTTTTCGATTTTTAGCTCTGTTATAAGGCTCTTATACGTCTCAAACTACCCCTTTAACACCTCTTTTGTCACCCTATTCATCCTCTGTGCCTCAACTCTATGTCCTAACTTAACACGTAAGTTAGGATGCCTTTGAATGAATCGCAGAACCTAATCTAGCCTAAGAGGTAACTATGGTATTTAAGGTTGTTGAGTTTGAGGTTGTTGAGTTTGTTGTTGTTGTTGTTGTTGTTGTAGGTATTGTTGTTGAGGCTGAAAAACGCGACACTTATTTGACTGGACTTCATCTACAACCTCCTGTAATATCTAATGGCTAGGAGCGTAACTACTATTTGTAAGCTCTTTTATCCACTTTAAAAGTGTTTTTTCTTGAGTTTAAGATAGTAATTGATGCTTTAAGTGTGCGTGTTTATATGAGGTGCGTCGCCCTTTAATATAGTCAAGGACTGTATCCGGCCTAAGTTGTAAGGCCTTTGCAGCATCATTTGCTGATTTATATAAACCAGATTTAACTCCAGCTATAGCTTTAAGTATAAGTTTATCACGTTCTTGAGTCTTCAAGCTACGCTTACGCACTATATTAATAGAGTAATTAATAAGTTAGTTGAAGTTGATTTTTCTTAAAGCTGCTCCTCATACTTTTGATGGGGTCGCTACCCCACAATCCCGGTATGGCCATGGTCCCGGTATGGCCACGACCTACGTTATTAGGTTGGTTTGACAATTTGGTGGTTTAGTGGTTTAGTCCTAGATTTTAGTAGGGTGGGCAAAATAGCTAGTTACACCATGTAGCCGGTTACACCATGACCTACGTTATGTTCTAGGTTATTATGTAACGTAAGTCGTGGCGTAATGGGTATAATGGCGTAATGGGTATAGTGGGGTTGAGGCCACCCCATCAAACTAAGCAACTACAATAAACTAGCTGACTATAACCACCTCTACTATAGTAGAATGACCCGAAAAAGGAGTATAAAGGCTCTAGAACACGAAAATGAAATATAGAAAGCAGTATTAGCTGTTAAATCAAATCAATATAAATCAATTTATGCAGCTGCAAAGGCACTAGGACTACCATTTGAGTCGCTCCGGCGTCGCATAAATGGAGGGCATACACGAGTAGAAGCGCGTCAAAAACAACAGCTACTATCAAAAAACCAAGAAATTGTCCTCTTAAAGTGGATTAAAGAGCTTACTATAAGCGGCTACGCTCCTAGCCATCGGATATTACGTGAGGTTGCAGATGAAGTCCGATCAAATAAGTGTCGCGTTTTTCAGCCTCAACTACAACAACAGCAACAACAAACACAACAACCTCAACAACCTCAACAACCTCAACCTCAAATACCTAAGTTACCTCTTGGGCAAGATTGGGTTCCACGATTCATTCAAAGGCATCCTAACTTACGTGTTAAGTTAGGACGTAGAGTTGAGGCACAGAGGATGAATGGGGTCACAAAGCAGGTGTTGAAGGGGTGGTTTGACGCGTATAAGAGCCTTATAACAGAGCTAAAAATTGAAACACACAACACCTATAACATGGACGAGACTGGATTTTCAATTGGAACTATGCAATCTACACGAATTATAGTCGATTCTACACTCCGTACGCGATTTCAAGCACATCCAGGAAGGCAGGAATGGGTCTCTGCAGTTGAGTGCATCTGTATGGACGGAACAGCTATTGAGCCCCTTATTATTTTCAAAGGACAGAATATACTACAGAGCTGGATTCCAAAGGACGTTATACAAAAATGGCACTTCTCTGCAAATACAAAAGGATGGACAAGCAATCTTCATGGATTAGAGTGGCTAAAACGCGTTTTTGAGCCCTCTACAAGAGCAAAAGCAACACAAAATGGACGACTACAGCAACGGCTCCTAATTTGCGATGGCCACGATAGCCATATAAGTAGAAGCTTTATATCACACTACATTCAAAATCGAATATCACTCCTTATACTACCTCCTTATACATCTCATGTTCTACAGCCACTTAATATTTCGATTTTTAGGCCCTTAAAGCAACACCTTACA
>NW_017263765.1:0-6414 GCF_001662655.1 Pseudogymnoascus verrucosus | reverse complement strand
TCTGTTAAGTAAACCAACGTAACGAAACCTCTGTAAGTCTTATAGTTTAAGACCTAGCGTTACACTTTAAGCACCACTTCTATGAGGTACCGGCTTATACACAAAGCAACATGGCTAGAAACGATTCAGCATCTAACGTGGGGTCGAAGGGCAAGGCAGCTGTCGAGCCTGTCCTATTACCTACTACTACGCCTGCGCCTAGGGGACCACACCCCTTAGACAAACTTAAGATTGCATTCCTAGACACCTTCAATGGGGACCGTAAGAAGCTTAAGAGCTTCCTCATCTAGACGGAACTCTAGATGGCCTTTAACGCTAAGCACTTCGCCTTTGAAGTACAGTAAGTCCTATGGGCAGTGGCCCTCCTAAGGGGCTCAGCCTCCGACTAGATTGCTAATTACCTGACAGACTACATAAGCTACTGAGCAGCTGACGGAAGAGTTACTACGACGGCTAACTAAGGCACTAAGGATATCTTCATCACTTAGGCTAGCTTCGTTAAGCAACTCAAGGCGAACTTCGGGGACGTTAACGAAAGAAGAAACGTAGTGCGAGCCCTCGAGGCCCTTAAGTAGAGGGGGTCGGCAGTTACATATACTGCTGAGTTCTAGCAGCATGCCCCCCTTACTAGTTAGGGAGACGAGGCTATATGCGACCGATACTATAAGGGGCTGAAGGATTATGTAAAGGACGAAATCTCCTGGTCGGACAAACTAGATGACCTTAAAGAATTAATTGAGATAGCCTAGAAGATCGACAATCGTTACTACGAACGCTAACTCGAAAGGAAGGGAGGAACAACTAGCTACCAATGGACCTAGAAGCGGAGAACTTAGAAGAGTCATTAGCCTTAGCCTATAGAGCTCGACGCTACGTTCAAGCCTAGTAGGAGACCCCGTAACCTAAACAAAGAGCGACAGCTTAAGGAACGGTTGTGTTTTAATTGCAACAAGCTGGGCTACATGGCCTGAGACTACAAGCAACCTAAGAAAGGGAACGGAGGACATAAGAAATTTAGGAGACAACTTAACGCCACTTAGAAGGGGCAGTTAAACGCTACGTTTGTGAACAAACCCAACTAGGGGATTACGGGCGATAGCACCCTAGAAGAAGAGAGCTCGGGCGACGAAGATCTTAACAACTTCGACGCATTACTTAAGAAGGAGAACGAACTCCTAAACAGGGGATTAACGGAATCCTAGAAACTCCGGCTAAAGGAGTTTGAAGAAGACGTGAAGGAGATCGCATTTAAGGAGAATCTACTAGGAGTGGTCGACGTCTACAGACAGACTATGCTTCGACAAGGAACTCTAAGAGCGATTCCCGTACTACTACCCCTAACGGGATGGATGGGCACTTGACAAGACTGGGAAGTCGCAGTTCGCGCCATGAGGTGCCGCCCTAGGTACCTACGAGGAAGGGAGCCCCGAGGAGCGAACCACACCTCTGAGGAAGCTACTATGTGGTTGAAATACAAGCTTGCGGAATATGACGCGCAAGACGAACAGCAGGAAGACACTTAGGGACCTGAACCCTAGGAACTGCGAGTAGACTAAGCTGCTATGGACTACGAACCCATCGATGGAGACGTAGAAAGGTTACGTGTAACCATAGAGAAATCCGAGCTCGCGGGCAAGACAAAGGAGGAACAGGAATTGACAAAGTTGGATGCATTAAGGATTGATCACCCCTAGCACCTATATATATTCTAGGAACACTGCAAGTACGATGACTGCGAGAGTCACTTACGGGAAAAGACCTAGTATCGACTATTTCCGAAAATCGCACCTTAGGTCTACTTTACAGATATAGACTAAATTCATGCCCTTAGACGAAGTTAGTCTAAAGGAGAACTACCGTTGAAGAAACAACAATAGGTATACGAGAAATACCTGCACCTACTAGATGAAGCAGAAGGATGGGAAGGACAATCTTCCTAAGGACCGCCTATAGAGGATGATGAACATCACTATTACTCCTCGGACGAGTCAAAAAACTAGGAGTCCTCGACGGTAGGCCACCGGCGAGTGACAAGGAGAGGCCTAGTACAAAGTAGCTGTGCGCTACGGAAGGCAGCATGCAACTATATGTGGTTGCTAAGATACAACAGCGACACCTCCGAGCCATGATTGACTTAGGAGCAACGGGCAACTTTATGACAAAGAAAGTAGCAGACACTTAAGGTTTTAAGACGCAATTGAAAACCGATCCTTACCCGTTAATGGTAGTAGATAGAGAGCCCATCTTAACTAACAAAGGGATGGTGACCTACAAGACGGCCCTATTAGAAATGGTTATGCTACGTAGACACAAGGAAACGATCTAATTTAATATCGTACACATAGACAACTATGTATGTATCCTTAGTGTGCTGTGGCTTAGGAAACACAACCCCTAGATCGACTGGTAGAACGAGAAAATTGTAATGAGCTAGTGCGCGTGTGAACAACGAACGGACACGCCACAACGGGAGAAACCCTCCTAGGGCCGACGCGAGGTGTGTGCGACCTCCATAGAGCCTAGTGACCTAGCCTAGGCACCCTTACTGACGAGTATACCGGTAGAGTATAAGGAATACGAGCAGCTATTCTAGGAAGGCCCTAAGAACGAGGCGCTTCCTAAGCACTAACTATAGGATTATGTGATACCTTTAGAAGAAGGAAAGAGTCCACCGTTCGGACTAATATACTAGATGTTAGCAGACGAGCTAAAACTGCTGAAGGAATATATCGACGATAATCTTAAGAAGGGATTTATTAGACCCTCTAAATCTCCTGCGGGAAGCCCGATGTTATAGGTTCCTAAGAAGGATGGGAGCAAACGACTATGCGTAGACTATCGAGCATTAAACAATATAACGATAAAGGATCGATACGCCTTACCGTTAATTAATGAGTTACACGATAGATTCTAAGGAGCTAAGATCTTCACTAAGCTAGATCTACGCAGCGCGTACAACCTGATCTAGATAGCTGACAGCAAGGAGTGGAAAACAGCATTCCGCACCCGCTATGGCCTATTCGAATATCAAGTCATGCCCTTTAGGCTGACCAACGCCCCTGCATCCATGCAACGCTTGATGAATGATGCCTTGTATGAATATCTAGACATATTCACCATCGTTTACTTAGACGATATACTAGTATACTTAGCAAACAGGGACGAACATGCTTGGCACGTTAAGCTTGTCCTCTAGAAGCTGAAGGAATACAACCTACTGTTGAAGCTAGAGAAATGTGAGTTCTATAAGAACTAAGTCGAATTCTTGGGCTACATTATCGGAACGCACGGCATTAAGATGGACTAAGCAAAGGTCACGGCAGTGTTGGAATGGCCAACACCAACCACAGTCAAGGAAGTACAAGCCTTTTTAGGCTTTGCTAACTTCTACCGTCGATTCATTATAGGATATTCTAAGGTAGCTCAACTACTCACGGAGCTCACTAGGAAAGATCTCGCGTTCGAATGGACAGAAAAAGCAGAGGCTGCCTTCTAGGAACTTAAGACAAAGTTTACGGAGGCACCCATCCTTGCTACATTTGACCCTGCAAAGAAGATCATCCTCGAGACGGACTCTTCTAACTTCGCGATTGGAGCATGTCTAAACCAACTAGACGAGAACGGTAAGTTCAAACCAATTGCGTACTACTCTAGGAAACTGTTACCCGCGGAGCTTAACTATGACATCCACGACAAGGAGCTACTAGCTATTGTCGTTGCCTTTGAGTAGTGGCGCGTATATCTTAAGGGATCTACCCACACTGTGCAAGTGTGGACAGATCACAAGAACCTCATATACTTCACTACGACTAAGGTTTTGAACCGTAGACAAGTCTGCTAGGCAGAAACCCTCGCAGCCTACAACTTCACGATAACCTACCGCAAGGGCTCTGAGAATGCGAGAGCAGATGCTCTTAGCAGAAGGACCGACTACATCGGCCCGAAGGAAGAAAGACCTAGAGCAATATTAAAGAAGACAGACGTAGGAATGCAATACAACGAACTGCTAGCCACGATCGCCATCGTAGAAGACACGGAACTTGAGCAGAGACTCAAGAACGCTTACGCAACAGACGAAATAGCGAAGCGAACCTTAAACAAGGTCGAAGGAAACTTCTCCATCGACGAACAAGGGTTGATTCGATTCAAAGGGTTAGTGTATGTCCTAAGTTAAATGAGACGCCCGCTAGTGTAAGAACAACACTCGTTGCTAGCACACGGCTATTAGGGAGTAACACGAACCTTTGAACGAATCGCACAACACTACTACTTCCTAGGTTTAAGGAAGTAGGTAGAAACAATTGTGTTAGGATGCGACATTTGCTAGAAGTCAAAAGCAAATAGACACGCACCATATGGACTTTTGAAGTCACCACTAATACTAGGACGAGCATAGTCCTCGATAGCAATTGACTTCATTGTTAAGTTGCCATTATTGAAAGAACTAATGACAGGGTTTGTTGCAGACTCTATTATGGTCTCTAACTGCCGACTTACGAAGGAAGCACACTTTACGCCGTTTAAAGAAGCGTTAGACGTGAAGGCGTTAGCATATATCTTTCTAAAAGTCATCGTCGTAGCGCATAGACTACTAGACGAGATAATTTCGGATCGAGACAAGCTCTTTACATCCAAATTCTGGCAGACAGTCATGGCGCAGCTCGGAACAAACCATAAGCTGTCCACAGCCTTTCATCCGCAGACGGATAGACAGACAGAACGAACTAACTAAACGTTAGAAGCATATTTGTAAAGCTACGTTAACACTGAATAGGACAACTGGGTTCAGTACCTACATTTAGCAGAATTCGCATATAACTCGGCACCATTAGAGGTGACAAAGGTCTTACCATTCTTTGCTAACAACGGATGGCAACTAGAGGCGTACAAGACGCCGAGACCGGATAAATTTCGTTCTAAGGAAGGAACGTTAGAAGTATCGAAGATACTCTCCTTCTAGAAACAACTTGCGACGGACATCTAGTTCTTAAATGAACGATCCGCTGCATATGCAAACAGAAAGCGTAGTATGGAACCTGCCTTTAAGGAGGGGGATAAAGTATACCTACTCTAAAAACACATCAAAACGAAACGACTAAGTACGAAGTTGGACTTCAAGAAATTAGGACCATTTAAGATATTAGAGGAAGTTAGCTTAGTTAATTACAAGCTGCAGCTACCTAAGAACTCCAAACTCTATCTAGTGTTTTATGTCTCATTATTAGAACTAGCAAGAGGGGATGCCCCGATTGCGACAGATACCGAACTTCAACCCGAAAATGAGATCATCGAATATGAGGTCGAGGCAATCCTAGACAAAAGGTTAGTAGGACGCTGAGAAGAGTTTTTGATAAAGTGGAAAGGTTACGAACCTACGGACAACTTATGGGAGTTGAGGGGAAACCTCAGCTGCCTAGAGTTGCTGGCGGAGTTCTACCGTCGACACCCTAACGATCGAAGAACCTAGGGGAAAGGGCCGACAGGTAGTCGTGCTTAGGGACAGCGCTCCTAGGGTTAGTTACGGAAGGACTGGCGAGGTAACCGTGGGCTTCGGCTTCTTGCCGCTTACGTTCTTCTACCTCCTCTAGTTCGTCAAGGGTCTTTAGACCGCGGCAAAGCATCTTAGCACCTCGGGTCTTAAGGAGATCCTGCTGCTGCTCGAGGCAGTTGAGACGGGCTATGGCAGTTGCCACGGCCTCGCGAGTCATGCGAGTTTCGAGTCGAAGACGATCCTCTTCTTTCTATAGCGACTGCCAGTCACTAGTAGAGGGACTAGAGACATCATAGTTGCGGGAATTCGAACGAACACATTCATTACATCGTTTTGAGGATGCGGAAGCGAGGCAGCGGAGACCTCGTTTCTCGCAGCGGGAACAGGAAGGCATTTTAACCCCTTCGCGGGTTATGCAGTTAGCGAGCAGTTTACGTTCTTTGATTTTTGAGTGTTTAGAGGAAGACATGGTCGTGGCCTTGCCCACCCTACGAATATGGGGGACCCACCACGCTTAAGTAGGCTGGTGGATTCTTAGTTAGCAATGGCCTACGGGACTAGGCCTCGAGGGAGGGGACCTAGTGTTACGGCTGAAACATGCAACCTATATGCCGCAAGATAGAATAATAAGGTAAAATAGCTTGCGGCTAATTGGCAGTAGGAAATGGACGTAGAGATTGTAGGTAGCTTAGTTAATGAGGGCACCTTTGGGAAAAGGTACCTTTCTTAGAAGGTACCCGGCAAAAGAAAGGTGCCTATTAGGAAAGGCACCTGTGTAGAGCAAGGTGCCTCCTTAGAAGGGCACCTATGGGAATCGGTACCTGCAATAAGTGTGGCACCTCTTACAGGACGTACACGTGATTGGATTAGTAGGAATAGTGAGAATAGTCAGAGAGTCTGCTATTCCAACTATTCCCTTTAGC
>NW_017263764.1:2208-6473 GCF_001662655.1 Pseudogymnoascus verrucosus | reverse complement strand
CACCCAACTCCGCGCCGATTTCTGCATCGACGACACTCGCATCTACGCCGCGGGCAAGTCTAATGGAGGGGGTTTCACAGGCACGCTCGCGTGCTCCGCTGAGCATGGCAAGAATTTCGCGGCTATCGCTGCGTGCTCGGGGGCGTTTTATACGGATGTTGTTGAGGATCCTGGTGATAAGTGTGATCCTTCCCGTTCGCCGTTTCCGATTCTCGAGTTTCATGGGTCGATTGATGGGACTGTAAGTTGAATCCAACAACAACCCCCAGAAAGAAACTACATCTTTTTGGGCGGGGGAGAGTCCGTTAAGGTGAAATAGTGGCACAAGGCTGACAAACACACAGATCCCCTACCGCCCCACAACCAACGGAACGGGGGGGCCCTTACCGCAAATCCCAGATTGGCTCGATACCTGGGGCCAGCGCAATGGGTGCGCCGCGCACTATAAGCCCGCTATGTCGCAGCTGAATGGCGATAAGACGGTGCAGGAGAGGCTGTATACGTGTAATGGCGCGGCGGTTGTGACGGGGTACTATATAGATGGGATGGATCATAGTTGGCCGTCGACGACGGAGAATAGTGATAATATAAAGCATGGGGATGGGCCGGTAAGTATTGATGCTACGCCGATGATTTTGGATTTTTTTAGGGGGATTAGGAAACCTTGATGAATTACGTGAGGTGGTGGAAGATAGGATTTAGAGATATAGTCCCTGGACTAAATACATCTATCCATCCTCATCCTCCTGCTATCTCATGTTTGCTTGCGTTCCTACGCATTGGGTTTTGGTCAAAGGCGCGAGAGTTGATATGTCAATCAAACAGTACCTACAAACTAGGAGGAACCTTCTGTCACGGGATGACGTGAGGACAATGTGTTCATGTATCACGTGTTCCCGAGTAAACCTTTCAAGCGTGCGGAATAATCCCTGTAAATCTGAGCTCGGGATGAGGGTCGGGTTGTCTAGTTTGCAAGAGCATGAAGAGTTTTGGCTTATCAGTCCCGCCTGTCCGCCTGGACGCCCGCCCGCAAGAATCGAATGGGTCTTGGCTCAACATTCACTGGCTGGGCGGTGACCTTGCACAAAGTGGTTCCGCTAAGGAACTAGTGGAGACCCGCTAGAGCCCCGCTAGGCTGTCCGCCGGCTTTCATGTAGGTCAAAGTAATAGCGCTTACTGAAAACTAGCTACTATCTTCCCCCCTGAAATAGGCAATTGATCTGCCGAAGATCCCTTGCGTTTCGGGCGACGAGGGAGTAACCTCAGTTAGTCTTCATATTCGCGGTGCTTGGGGCTAGTATCGCGCAGACTAAGTATTGTTAGCATGGAATTGAGAGTTGCGTCGGCGCAATCTCCTTATTAAATAACATTATGATTTCATTATCTAGAACATTCGATTATAATATTATAACGATATAGATTTACAGGGTCTCGCGCATCCCCTGTTACAAATCCTTTTTCCTGTATAGTGGCTCGATTGTTAGCGTTCGAGGTGGCGTAATGGTCATAGTGGTGTAATGGTTACCAAAACCTGAGTCTCGCAACTTCAAATCAATATTTACTATAATACAACTCAGTGTACCAAAATTTGAGTTAGACAAATCATCTATAAGTAGGTCCCCTACAATTTCCGGTGTAGTAGCTTCTAGTTTAACCCTCTGTGCCCGAGCATGTTTTTTCAAGAAGCCGGTTTCACGGCCAACAATTATGGCCCTGGTACTCAAAGCAACTACAATGTTCAAGATACAACCATTCCGGCACTGGTAAGATGTACAACTCTGGCTGTGCTCCGATGACCTTCAACGAGGGTAAGGACTAAGCCACCTAAATAGTGACGGGCTACTGTTTATAATTCATACATAGTGGTCATGAACATAAAGAGATCTTCCATCCTAACAAATTCGTAAGTATCATCGCAAAAGTGTCGGAGTTTTGTTCGTGTGGCCCCGTGCGAATATCTCACATATGCTAAGTATTACAATCATTTCAAGGACAACAAGGAGACGTTTAAACATATGGTCTTAGGGATTTCATACACAGGATTGAAGAGATCGTTTGCAGCAAAGTGATCTTGATGGAGGGTTGCTCCTCCTAAATGTGAACACAGTTTAAGCGGTCGGCGTAATGGATGAAGTGGTATCTATGGTACCAGCCAAAGCAAACTTTAGAAGAATGCGTTTATATCGCGTCGTTGATGGCTTGCCAGCCTGCTCAGGCAGAATCGATCAAAAATAATCCACCTGTTCGTAGCCTTTGCTAACTTATTGGTCTATCCTTTATGGAAGTAGCATCTAGCACTTTGGGCAAGTGGAGTCTCTGAAGCAGAACATCCCCAACTCTCGCCGCTGTTCACACCAACACTCTGATCATCACCGGTACAATCGGTGGTCTGGTATAACGAACAAGTTGTCTGGTACGACACAAAATCAATTCCCGTTGTTCGAGTTAACCCGACTGATGTCGCGCCCCCTGAAAGAGGAAGGCAAGGAGTCGTTCCTAAGAAGCTGGTGTAATCGTAGAAAGAATTGCATTTGCAACCATTACACTTATAGAAGTAGGCATTGCCAACCAAGTCCTCTCCTAGAACTGAGCCTGTTGTAGCGAGAGCAAGTATGATAGTTTTTGTGATGATATTAAAACGAGCCATTATGGATTAAGTGTCTAAATCACTGCGCTGCCCCCCCCCCCCGGCACCACCTTCGTGGCAGCCATGAGCGCCTTCATCAACATCTCGTACACCTTCATCGAGCAGATCACGCTGCCGAGCTTCATTGCCGAGACGCACGATTCCAAGGACTTCCTTAAGGCACTGTGGGCCGTCACCATCGCCGAGATGATCGTCTTGTGCATCGTCGGAGCCGTCATTTACGTCTTCACCGGCAACCAGTACATGACGGCTCCCGCCTTGGGATCGTTCGACAACGAGGTCTACAAGAAAGTCTCCTTCTCCTTCATGATCCCAACCCTGATCTTCCTCGGCGTGCTCTACGCCATCGTCTCCGCGCGCTTTATCTTCTTCCGCATCTTTGAGGGCACGATCCACAAGTCCTCGCACACGGTGGTGGGCTGGAGCACCTGGGCCGGCATCCTCGCGCTCACCTGGATTGGGGCCTTCATCATCGTAGAGGCCATCCCATTCTTCTCCGACCTGCTGAGCTTGATGAGCTCACTTTTCGACTCCTTCTTCGGCTTCATCTTCCGAGGCGTCGCGTATATCCTGGGGGGTCACGTGGCTACATGAGCAGAACCCGGCTGGGTATGCGAAGCTGGGGCTTAATATCCTCATCATTGGCATTGGCTTCTTCCTGGCGGTTGGGACATACGTGTCGGTGCAGAGTATTATTGATAGTCATGCGGCGAATGCAGTCTGTAGCGTCTTCACATGTGCGAGTAATGGGATTTGTGCTTTGCAGATACGAAAGGAACTCTGCGTGTGCACCTATGGGATTTTGCGGGTTTTTAGAGGGAATGGCACAGAGGTTTGATTTATTTCGATGGGCATTGATGGCTATTGGATAGTGCCAGGGTGCTAAGGTTGTGGTAGAATTAATAATTCGATTTATTAACTATATTCAAACTAGTCACTGTCCGTTCCACAAGAATTATGTTTTGTGTTTTGTATTACTTTAGTAGAGGTGCCATAGCCCTCCCCCTTGTCCAAGTGAAATCTCAAGATCCGTCAAGTATGAGAAGACAAGGGATAGCAGAGCAGTTCAAAGCCTAGTGACCTCCTGTCCCGTCGCTAACCCCCTGACCTCTCCCACGGCGATAGCATCTACTCATACGGCTCCATCAACTTATTCCCCAACACCCCATTCGGAAAGTCCTCCTCTCCTAGATGCGTCGTATGAGCCCACGGCTTCAACCTATTCTCCTTCCGAATCGTATGCGCAAAGCACTTCGACCACTTCATCCTCGGATACACATTCGTAACATTCAAAATCGTCTCGGGATGCACCAGTTCCGCATTCTTGCCAATATTATCTGCCGCCCCTTAGCCTCATATTCGCCGATAACCCCCACCTCCCCAGCATCCCCACTCTCTCTCGCACCAAAACACTATCAAAGAAAATCTTACCGAAAATAGTAGCCAACTGCACCACCGCGCCAATACCGGTAATCGTCCCCGTCTCCCCGAGGTCCTGATGTCTAATCACCGCTTCGGCAACGCTCTCAGCCTGCGCAGTCGGCGCGCCTTCTTTCTTGAGGAGGTCGAGGACCAGCAGCCCGCCGTAGAACTCGAAGGATAGGAGCGTGGCGCTGAT
>NW_017263764.1:1154-2010 GCF_001662655.1 Pseudogymnoascus verrucosus | reverse complement strand
GGGGGTCTTTGCGGGCGGCAAGGAGGGTGTCCATGGGGCGCGGGAGGGCTGTGAAGCCGTAGGCTTTGATATCTTCGTCGCGGGTCATGGTAGTGGTTGGTTGGTTGTTAGGAGGTCGGTGACTGTACGGAGGTGGGAAAGAGAGAGGACAATTGAGCGAAGCTATATATGTACACCACTTAGTCTGCAGCTGGAATTAGTAGATGCGGTCTCGGAGGGTGAGATTGCTAATTGTCAGCTTCTAGACCACGATTACTCATTCCTTTGCGTCGTAAGCTGTTGGTGTTCGTGACATTCTGAGATTTTCAATTGCGGGGTTGACTCAATGCCGAATATATAACGTTCGTTGTACAGTACAGGGCGATACGGCCACCGATAGGAGGCCGGCGATCAAACCCCAGAACAGACCCCCATGCACTAATTGTCAGATCCGCCGATCGCTCTGGTCACAGTTGGAGAAAGCGATGTGCATCGTCGACAAAGTAAAGTAACGTTCGAGGTGGCGCAATGATCACCAAAACCCGAGTCGCAACTTCAAATTAATTATTTACCAACGTATTTCACAAAGGAGCTAACTCACAATACTTTTTAATCTGTAATAAACTATACCAGTGCTTAAAAATGGGAATTTATCAATCTCAGCATTGCTAACCATTACTATACTAGCTCTTATCTACATCTTCTGTTTACCCGTTCAAACCTTTAATGTCTTCTGGACATATTCCTGTCTGTGCGGATTCTCATCCACATCTGGCCCACGGTTCAATGGCGTCCATTTTGGTTCCTCCTTAAACAATCTCATTGCCACAATGAACTGTGCTGCATTAGCTTCTAGGCTCCAAGCCCCCTCAAATAT
>NW_017263764.1:0-963 GCF_001662655.1 Pseudogymnoascus verrucosus | reverse complement strand
GGTCGTGGTAGCGGAAGTAGAGGACGCCGATGCGCGAGAGCTGGTCGAGGGAGACCGATCTCCCAGAGTCATGAAGCTCGCGTTGGTCGCCCTGGAAAGTCGTCAGCATAAATGCGACAGAGAGATTGCAATGGAGCTCACCGGTAAATTGTCGTACCAGTAAGCCCTCATTTTGACTTGTGTAGGGTAAAGTATGCTCTAAAATGAAGAGAAATAGAGGGGCAGGAGCTTATTTATGCTATTTCGTTGGAGGGAAGTTTCTCTTTTAGGATGCGATACCTCTCGTATAGACGATACTGTATCGAGGCATTCAGTCGTAGCACTTATCAGTGACCTACTAGTGCTGACATGCGGGGTCGTACCATTTCACATGACGATTTCAGCCAATAACTACCATCGTATATTCACATTTACAACTACATTCATACTAGTTATCCAAGCCTATATTGCACATCTCGCTGCATTTTCTTCGGGCAATCTAGTAAGCTCTGTGAATCTAGCTTCTCTCGGATTTCATTCGTGATTTGCATCCACACCCGATGTCTCGTTGGAACCTTCAACCCTGAAGTCAGACTAACGGACTTGGGGAGTTATTACGATTGGTAAATTGAGGTGGTTAAGTTACGAACTTGTCGTTCTCGTCATCACTTCTTTTTTTCACATATTGCTGAACCACTTCAAGGTTAAAAGCGAAACCGCCATTAGCGTCTCGTAACAATTGAACGCAACAATCCTAATTAATTCGTAAAGTGGCGCTCTATAGGGACTCAAAATACCTTATAAGCAATCGCCTGATTTGTCCCTCTATATGAACTTGACCCTACACAGGCACTACCTCTAGTGCTAGTATTAGCAAAATAAACTATAGTGAAAGATAGCCCGACTCTATAGCACTTATGTAGAATACCCAATATCAAGTCGTGGTATGCACGCGTTGCTAGTATGCTGTAGCTCTATCCTTCC
>NW_017263763.1:0-6492 GCF_001662655.1 Pseudogymnoascus verrucosus | reverse complement strand
GTGTTTTACGAAAGCCTTTATGTCTAATCCCCTACCTCCTCTATTAAGTAAACTAATGTAACGAAACCTCTATAAGTCTTATAGTTTAAGACCTAGCGTTACACTTTAAGTACTGTCTTCTACAAGGTACTAGCTTATATATAAAGCAACATGTCTTCCGTTAGAAAGAGCAAGTCCCTAGAACCTACGGCTCCCCTAGTAGTCTCTACTACTATGGAAACAGCCCTAGCCTATAAACAAATCGTTAAGGTTTAGATGCCTAAGCCCTATAGTAGAGAACGACACAAGCTTAAGGCTTTTCTCCTTAAGTGCGACTTATACATTAGGTTTAATGCTTACACGCTTAAGAATGAAGCTAACTAAGTCCTTTAGGCTATAGCCCTTTTAAGAGGGGCTACCTTCAACTAGGTCGAGTTCTTCGTTAATGAGTACTTAGAGAAGAAAGGACCTAAGGGACAACTCTACACTAACATGGCAGTCACTACTAGAGAAATTTTCAGAACCTAGAAGGGGTTTAAGACCTAGATCACTAAGGTGTTTAGTAACTTAGACGCTGAAAGAACAGCGGAACGACACCTACTAAAAATCCAACACATAGGATTAGTTACGTCCTACACTACCGAATTCCAGCAGTATATAGGACGAACTGATTAGAACGACGACGCCTTATAAGCAAGGTACTACGACGGCTTAAAGGACTCCATTAAGGACGAGATTGCTTGCGGCATCCATCTAGACGATTTAGAGAAATTAATCCTCGCTGCTACGTTAATTGACAATTGCCACTACAAGCGTTAACTTAAGAAGGGAGGACAGAAACCTACTTAGGTCTAGAAGAGACTAAAGTAGAGAAGCTATTAGCCTTAGCTAATGGAACTTAACGCTACCTTTAAACAAGGCAACTAGCCCCATAATCCTAATAAGGAGCGACAGCTTAAGGAATGACTCTGCTTTAATTGTAACAAGCCTAGCTACATAGCTAGGGATTGTAAGTAGTTAAAGAAAGGGAACGGAGGACAGAAGTACAGCAAGTAAATCAATGCCACCTAGCAAGGACAACTAGCTGCCACGTCTAAAGGAAAAGAGGTCTAGGAAGTCACTACCTAGGACCTCGAGGAATTCAATACGTTAAATGGAGAAGACGATAGCAACGATTCGTTAGCCGTTAAAGAGGTCTTTACTAGTTCTTAGGAACGTAGGATAAGCGCCTTTAAAGAAAGCGCGCGAAAGACCCTCTTTAAGGAACAAGTAGCAGGAGTAGTAGAAGTCTATAAGGAGACAGTGCTCCGAAACGTCACTAACGAAGGAATTCCTATACCTAGACCACTAGCGATGTAGTAGGGTACTACATAAGACTAGGAGGTCGCAGTCTATAAAATGAGATGCTAACTAGGATACCCTACCTAGTAGGAACCACGTAGAGCAAACTATATAGAACAAGAAGCCATAGGATGGCTTAAGTACAAACTTCGTAAGTATAACGTCTAGGACGCCATTACTAAAGGGAAAATCATTAATATATACTACCCTAATAAGGAGGTCTACAAAGACTACTAAGAAAGCCTACTATAAGTATTAGAGCAGCTAGAGCTAGGGGATGACTATGAAGGTCTATAGCCTATAGAAATCTAGGCTACAAACAGCTACCGTTTTAACGGAGCCACTACTAATAAGGAAGGGGACAAACTATAGACATAAGACGCGTCTAGGACTAATTACCCCTAGCATAAATTTGTACTATAGTTGTAGTGTTATACTTAGGACTACTTATAGTACTACCTTAAGAAGACAGACCACGCCCACTTCCCTACTAGACAAAGACTAGTATACTATAACTAGGAATTAATAAAGGGGATCCTTATAAAGCAACGATCTACTAGACAATTAAAGTTAAAAAACTAGGAGTCCTTAACAGTAGGCTACTAACGAGCGACAATAAGAGGCCTAGTAAGGAACAGCTATGCGCTATAGAGGGCAGCATGTAGCTATATGTAGTTGCTAAGATACAATAGCGACACCTCTAAGTAATGATTAACTTAGGAGCAACGGGCAACTTTATAACAAGGAAAGTGGCAGACACCTAAGGTTTTAAGATGCAATTGAAAACTAACCCCTACCCGTTAATGGTTGTGGATAGAGAGCCTATCTTAACTAACGAGGGAATAGTAACCTACGAGACGGTCCCATTAGAAATGGTTATGCTATGCAGACATAAGGAGACGATCTAATTTAACATCGTACATATAGACAATCATGCATGTATCCTTAGTATGCTATGGCTTAAGAAACACAACCCCTAGATCAACTAGTAGAACGAGAAAGTTATAATGAGCTAGTGTGCATATAAACAACGAACGGACACGCTATAATGGGAGAAACCCTCCTAGGGCTAACGCAAGGTATGTGCAACCTCTATAGAGCCTAGTGACCTAGCCTAGGCACCCTTACTAACGAGTATACTAGTAGAGTATAAGGAATACAAGCAGCTATTCTAGGAAGGCCCTAAGAACGAGGCGCTTCCTAAGCACTAACTATAGGATTACATAATACCCTTAGAAGAAGGAAAGAGTCTACCATTTAGACTAATATACTAGATGTTAGTAGATGAGCTAAAACTACTAAAGGAATACATCGATGATAACCTTAAAAAAGGATTTATTAGACCATCTAAATCTCCTATAGGAAGCCTAATGTTATAGGTCCCTAAGAAGGATAGAAGCAAACGACTATACGTAGACTATCAAGCATTAAACAACATAATAATAAAGGATCAGTACGCCTTACCGTTAATTAATGAGTTACACGATAGATTCTAAGGAGCTAAGATCTTCACTAAGCTAGATCTACGTAGCGTGTACAACCTAATCTAGATAGCTAACGGCAAGGAGTAGAAAACAGCATTCTACACTTGTTATAGCTTATTTAAATATTAAGTTATGCCCTTTAGGCTAACTAACGCCCCTGCGTCCATGCAACGCTTAATGAATGACGCTCTACACGAATATCTAGATATATTCACCATCGTTTACTTAGACGATATACTAGTATACTTAGCAAACATAGACGAACATATTTAGCATGTTAAACTCGTCCTCTAGAAGCTAAAGGAGTACAACCTACTGTTAAAGCTAGAGAAGTGCAAGTTCTATAAAAACCAAGTCGAATTCTTAGGTTACATTATTAGAACGCATGGCATTAAGATGGACTAGGCAAAGGTTATAGTAGTGTTAGAATGGCTAACACCAACTATAGTTAAGGAAGTGCAAGCCTTTTTAAGCTTTGCTAACTTCTACTGTTAGTTCATTATAGGATATTCTAAGGTAGCTTAACTACTCATAGAGCTTACTAGGAAGGATCTCGCGTTTAAATAGATGGATAAGGCAGAGGCTGCCTTCTAGGAACTTAAGACGAAGTTTATAGAGGCACCCATCCTTACGACATTTAACCCTATAAAGAAGATCATCCTTAAAACGGACTCTTCTAATTTCGCGATTAGAGCATGTCTAAATCAGCTAGACGAAAACAGTAAGTTTAAGCCAATCACGTACTACTCTAGGAAACTGTCACCTATAGAGCTTAACTATGACATCTACGACAAGGAGCTACTAGCTATTGTCGTTGCCTTTAAGCAGTAGCAAGTATATCTTAAGGGATCCACCTATGCTATGTAGGTATAGACGGATCATAAGAACCTTATATACTTCACTACGACTAAGGTTCTAAACTGCAGACAAGTCTGCTAGGCAGAAACCCTCGTAGCCTACAACTTCACGATAACCTATTATAAGGGCTCTAAGAATGCAAGAGCAGATGCTCTTAGCAGAAGGACCGACTACGTTAGCCTAAAGGAAGAAAGACCTAGAGCAATATTAAAGAAAATAGACGTAGGAATATAGTATAACGAGTTGCTAGCAACGATCTCCATCGTTAAAGATACAGAACTTAAGGAAAGACTTAAGAAATCTTATGTAATAGACAAATGCGTAAAGAGAGTCTTAACTAAAGTCGAAGGCAACTTTGCCATTAACGAACAAGGATTGATCCGTTATAAAGGATTAGTGTATATCCTAAGTTAAATGAGACGCCTACTAGTGTAAGAACAACACTCGTTGCTAGCACATAGTCATTAGGGAGTAACACAAACCTTTAAACGAATTACTAGACACTACTACTTTCTAGGTATAAGGAAGTAGGTAAAAACAGTTGTAAGAGAGTGCAACATTTGCAGTAAGTTAAAATCCAATAGGCACTTGCCTTACAGACAACTTAAATCGACACTAGTACTAAAAGGAGCGTAGAAATCAATAGCTTTAGACTTCATCGTTAAGCTACTACCCTCTAAAGACCCGTTAATAGGAATAGAATACGACTCTATCTTCGTTATAACGGAAAGACTTACGAAGTATAGGAAATTCGTACTATATCTAGAAGCTAGCGACGCTAAGGCGCTTGCGTATACCTTCATTTAAGTCATATTAGCCAATTATAAGATGCTAGAAGAAATCATCTTAGACAGAGACAAGCTCTTCACTTCGAAATTCTAGAAATCGTTAATGGCTCTACTAGGAACAAATCACAAGCTATTAACAGCTTTCTACCCCTAGATAGACGGCTAAACAGAAAGATTAAATTAAACCCTTAAACAGTACCTACGAAGTTATGTTAATCATTAACAGGATAATTAGGTTTAGATTTTACCCATTATACAGTTCGCATATAATAGTGTAATAGCAGAAGCAACGAAAGTCTCACTGTTCTTTACTAATTACAGCTACTAGCTAGAAGCATATAGGCAACTAAGACTAGACGAAGCACGAGCTAAACAAGCCCTAATCGTAGTAGAACAACTAAAATCGTTCTATAAACAACTTATAACGGACATCTAATTCTTAAATGAACGATCTGCCACATATGCAAATAGGAAGCGTAGTATAGAACCTACCTTTAAGGAGGGGGATAAAGTATACCTACTCTAGAAACACATTAAAATGAAACGACTAAGTATGAAGTTAGACTTTAAGAAGTTAGGACCATTTAAGATATTAGAAAAAGTTAGCTTAGTTAATTACAAGCTATAGCTACCTAAGAACTCTAGACTCTACCTAGTGTTTTATGTCTCGTTATTAGAACTAGTAAGAGGGGACGCCTTAATTGCAACAGACACTAAACTTCAACCTAAGAATAAGATCATTAAATATAAGGTTAAGGCGATCCTAGACAAAAGGTTAGTAGGACGCTAAGAAGAGTTTTTAATAAAATGGAAAGGCTACAAACCTACAGACAACTTATGGGAGTTAAGGGGAAACCTTAGCTGCCTAGAGTTGCTAGTAGAGTTCTACCGTTAACACCCTAGTAGTTAAAGAACCTAGGAGAAAGGGCCGATAGGTAGTTGTGCTTAGGAGCAGCGCTCCTAGGGTTAGTTATAGAAGGACTAGTAAGGTGACCGTAGGCTTTAGCTTCTTACCGCTTACGTTCTTCTACCTCCTCTAGTTCGTTAAGGGTCTTTAGACCATAGCGAAGCATCTTAGCACCTTAGGTCTTAAGAAGATCCTACTATTACTCGAGGCAGTTAAGACGCGCTATAGCAGTTACTACAGCTTCATAGGTCATGCGAGTTTTAAGGCGAAGACGATCTTCTTCTTTCTGTAGTAACTACTAGTCGCTAGCAGAAGGGCTAGAGACGTCACAGTTACGAGAATTTAAACGAACACATTCATTACATCGTTTTAAAGATGTAGAAGCGAGGTAGAGGAGACCTCGTTTCTTGTAGCAGGAATAGGAAGGCATTTTAACCCCTTTGTAGGTTATGCAGTTAGTAAGCAGTTTACGTTCTTTGATTTTTAAGTGTTTAGAGGAAGACATGGTTGTGGCCTTACCTACCCTATAAATATAGGGGACCTACTACGCTTAAGTAGGCTAGTAGATTCTTAGTTAGCAGTAGCCTATAGGACTAGGCCTTAAGGGAGGGGACTTAGTGTTACGGCTAAAACATGCAACCTATATGCTATAAGATAGAGTAATAAAGTAAAATAGCTTGTAGCTAATTAGCAGTAGGAAATGGACGTAGAGATTGTAGGTAGCTTAGTTAATGAGGGCACCTTTAGGAAAAGGTACCTTTCTTAGAAGGTACCTAGCTAAAGAAAGGTGCCTATTAGGAAAGGCACCTATGTAGAGCAAGGTGCCTCCTTAGAAAGGCACCTATGGGAATTAGTACCTATAATAAGTATAGCACCTCTTATAGGACACACACATAATTAGATTAGTAGGAATAGTGAGAATAGTTAGAGAGTCTACTATTCTAACTATTCCCTTTAGCACGACGCTACTATATAAGTAGATAGATAGTTCTTAGATAGGAGCTTCGTGCTTAACTTAATATAGTATTTTGTTATATACTATAACGTGTTTTACGAAAGCCTTTATGTCTAATCCCCTGCCTCCTCTGTTAAGTAAACTAACGTAACGAAACCTCTATGAGTCTTATAGTTTAAG
>NW_017263762.1:0-6593 GCF_001662655.1 Pseudogymnoascus verrucosus | reverse complement strand
CTACTTATATAGTAGCGTCGTGCCAAAGGGAATAGTTAGAATAGCAGACTCTCTAACTATTCTCACTATTCCTACTAATCCAATCACGTGTGCGTCCTATAAGAGGTGCTACACTTATTGCAGGTACCGATTCCCATAGGTGCCCTTCTAAGGAGGCACCTTGCTCTACACGGGTGCCTTTCCTAATAGGCACCTTTCTTTTGCTAGGTACCTTCTAAGAAAGGTACCTTTTCCCAAAGGTGCCCTTATTAACTAAGCTACCTACAATCTCTGCGTCCATTTCCTGCTGCTAATTAGCCGCAAGCTATTTTACCTTATTATTCTATCTTGCGGCATATAGGTTGCATGTTTTAGCCGTAACACTAGGTCCCCTCCCTTAAGGCCTAGTCCCGTAGGCCATTGCTGACTAAGAATCCACTAGCCTACTTAAGCGTAGTAGGTCCCCCATATTCGTGGGGTGGGCAAGGCCACGACCATGTCTTCCTCCAAACACTCAAAAATCAAAGAACGTAAACTGCTCGCTAACTGCATAACCCGCGAAGGGGTTGAAATGCCTTCCTGTTCCCGCTGCAAGAAACGAGGTCTCCGCTACCTTACTTCCGCATCCTCAAAACGATGTAATGAATGTGTTTGTTCGAATTCCCGCAACTGTAATGTCTCTGGTCCCTCTGCTAGTGACTAGCAGTCGCTACAGAAAGAAGAGGATCGTCTTTGACTCGAAACTCGCATGACTCGCGAGGCCGTGGCAACTGCCATGGCCCGTCTCAACTGCCTCGAGCAGCAGTAGGATCTCCTTAAGACCTGAGGTGCTAAGATGCTTCGCTGCGGTCTAAAGACCCTTGACGAACTAGAGGAGGTGGAAGAACGTGAGCGGCAAGAAGCTGAAGCCCATAGTCACCTCGCTAGTCCTTCTATAACTAACCCTAGGAGCGCTATCCCTAAGTATAACTACCTATTAGCCCTTTCCCCTAGGTTCTTTAATTGTTAGAGTGTTAACAGTAGAACTCTACTAGTAACTCTAGGTAGCTAAGGTTTCCCCTTAACTCCTATAAGTTGTCTATAGGTTCGTAACCTTTCTATTTTATTAAAAACTCTTCTTAGCGTCCTACTAACCTTTTGTCTAGGATTGCCTTAACCTTATATTTAACGATCTCATTCTTAGGTTGAAGTTTAGTGTCTATTGTAATTAGGGCGTCCTCTCTTACTAGTTCTAATAATAAGATATAAAACACTAGATAGAGTTTAGAGTCCTTAAGTAGCTATAGCTTGTAATTAACTAAGCTAACTTTCTCTAATATCTTAAATAGTCCTAATTTCTTAAAGTCCAACTTCGTACTTAGTCGTTTCGTTTTGATGTGTTTTCAGAGTAGGTATACTTTATCCCCCTCCTTAAAGGCAGGTTCTATACTACGCTTTCTGTTTGCATATGCAGCGGATCGTTCATTCAAGAACTAGATGTCTGTCGCAAGTTGTTTCTAGAAGGAGAGTATCTTCGATACTTCTAACGTTCCTTCCTTAGAACGAAATTTATCTGGTCTTAGCGTCTTGTACGCCTCTAGTTGCCATCCGTTGTTAGTAAAGAATAGTGAGACCTTTGTCACCTCTGATGGTGCCGAGTTATATGCGAATTCTGCTAAATGTAGGTACTGAACCTAGTTGTCCTGTTTAGTGTTAACGTAGCTTCGCAAATATGCTTCTAACGTTTAGTTGGTTCGTTCTGTCTGTCCATCTGTCTGCGGATGAAAGGCTGTGGACAGCTTATGGTTTGTTCCGAGCTGCGCTATAACTGTCTGCTAGAATTTAGATGTAAAGAGCTTGTCTCGATCTGAAATTATCTCGTCTAGTAGTCTATGCGCTACAACGATGACTTTTAGAAAGATATATGCTAACGCCTTTACGTCTAACGCTTCTTTAAACGGCGTAAAGTGTACTTCCTTTGTAAGTCGGCAGTTAGAGACCATAATAGAGTCTGCAACAAACCCTGTCATTAGTTCTTTCGATAATGGCAACTTAACAATGAAGTCAATTGCTATCAAGGACCATGCTCGTCCTAGTGTTAGTAGTGACTTCAAAAGTCCATATGGTGCGTGTCTATTTGCTTTTGACTTCTGGCAAATGTCGCATCCTAACACAATTGTTTCTACCTGCTTCCTTAAACCTAGGAAGTAGTAGTGTTGTGCGATTCGTTCAAAGGTTTGTATTACTCCCTAATGGCCGTGTGCTAGCAACGAGTGTTGTTCTTGCACTAGCGGGCGTCTCATTTGACTTAGGACATATACTAACCCTTTAAATCGAATCAACCCTTGTTCGTTAATGGAGAAGTTTCCTTCAACCTTGTTTAAGGTTCGCTTCGCTATTTTGTCTGTTGCATAAGCGTTCTTAAGTCTCTGCTTAAGTTCTATGTCTTCTACGATAGCGATCGTAGCTAGCAGTTCGTTGTATTGCATTCCTATGTCTGTCTTCTTTAATATTGCTCTAGGTCTTTCTTCCTTCAGGCTGATGTAGTCGGTCCTTCTACTGAGAGCATCTGCTCTCGCATTCTCGGAGCCCTTACGGTAGGTTATCGTGAAGTTGTAGGCTACAAGGGTTTCTGCCTAGCGGACTTGTCTGCGGTTCAAAACCTTAGTCGTGGTGAAGTATATAAGGTTCTTGTGATCTGTCTACACTTGCACAGTGTGGGTGGATCCCTCAAGATATACGCGCCACTGCTTAAAGGCAACGACAATAGCTAGTAGCTCCTTGTCGTGGATGTTATAGTTGAGCTCTATGGGTGACAGTTTCCTAGAGTAGTACGCGATTGGTTTGAACTTACCGTTCTCGTCTAGTTAGTTCAGACATGCTCTAATCGCGAAGTTAGAAGAGTCCGTCTCGAGGATGATCTTCTTTGTAGGGTCGAATGTAGCAAGGATGGGTGCCTCCGTAAACTTTGTCTTAAGTTCCTAGAAGGCAGCCTCTGCTTTTTCTATCTATTCGAACGCAAGATCTTTCCTAGTGAGCTCTGTGAGTGGTTGAGCTACCTTAGAATATCCTGTAATGAATCGACGGTAGAAGTTAGCGAAGCCTAAAAAGGCTTGCACTTCCTTAACTGTGGTTAGTGTTGGCCATTCCAACACTGCCGTGACCTTTGCTTAGTCCATCTTGATGCCGTGCGTTCCGATAATGTAGCCTAAGAATTCGACTTAGTTCTTATAGAACTTACATTTCTCTAGCTTCAACAGTAGGTTGTATTCCTTCAGCTTCTAGAGGACGAGCTTGACGTGCTAAGCATGTTCGTCCCTGTTTACTAAGTATACTAGTATATCGTCTAAGTAAACGATGGTGAATATGTCTAGATATTTATGTAAGGCATCATTCATTAAGCGTTGCATGGATGCAGGGGCGTTGGTTAGCCCAAAGGGCATGACTTGATATTCGAATAGGCTATAGCAGGTGCAGAATGCTATTTTCCACTCCTTGCCGTTAGCTATCCGGATTAGGTTGTACGCGCCGCGTAGATCTAGCTTAGTGAAGATCTTAGCTCCTTAGAATCTATCGTGTAACTCATTGATTAACGGTAAGGCATATCGATCCTTTATCGTTATATTGTTCAATGCTCGATAGTCCACGCATGGTCGTTTGCTCCCATCCTTCTTGGGAACCCATAACATCGGGCTTCCTGCAGGAGATTTAGAGGGTCTGATAAATCCCTTCTTAAGATTATTGTTAATATATTCCTTTAGCAGTTTTAGCTCGTCTGCTAACATCTAGTATATTAGTCTAAACGGTGGACTCTTTCCTTCTTCTAAAGGTATCACATGATCCCATGGTTGGTGCTTAGGAAGCGCCTTGTTCTTGGGGCCTTCCTAGAATAGCTGCTTGTATTCCTTATACTCTACTGGTATACTCGTTGGTGAGGGTGCCTAGGCTAGGTCACTAGGCTCTATAGAGGTCGCACACACCTCGCGTCGGCCCTAGGAGGGTTTCTCCCGTTATAGCGTGTCCGTTCGTTGTTCATACGCGTACTAGCTCATTATAATTTTCTCGTTCCACTAGTCGATCTAGGGGTTGTGTTTCCTAAGCCACGGCACACTAAGGATACATGCATAGTTGTCCATGTGTACGATATTAAATTAGATCGTTTCCTTATGTCCGCGTAGCATGACCATTTCTAATGGGGCCGTCTCGTAGGTCACCATCCCTTTGTTAGTCGAGATGGGCTCTCTATCTACTACCATTAACGGGTAAGGATCAGTTTTCAATTGCGTCTTGAAACCTTAAGTGTCTGCTACTTTCTTTGTTATAAAGTTGCCTGTTGCTCCTAAGTCAATCATGGCTTAGAGGTGTCGCTGTTGTATCTTAGCGACTACATATAGTTGCATGCTGCCTTCCGTGGCGCACAGCTACTTTGTACTAGGCCTCTCCTTGTTACTCGCTAGTGGCCTACCGTCGAGGACTCCTAGTTTTTTGACTCGTCCGAGGAGTAATAGTGATGTTCATCATCCTCTATGGGCGGTCCTTAGGAAGATTGTCCTTCCTATCCTTCTGCTTCATCTAGTAGGTGTAGGTATTTCTCGTATACCTGTTGTTGTTTCTTTAACGGTAGTTCTCCTTTAGACTGACTTCGTCTGAGGGCATGAATTTGGTCTATATCCGTAAAGTAGACCTAAGGTGCGATTTTCGGAAATAGTCGATACTAGGTCTTTTCCCGTAAGTGACTCTCGCAGTCATCGTACTTGCAGTGTTCCTAGAATATATATGGGTGCTAGGGGTGATCAATCCTTAATGCATCCAACTTTGTCAATTCCTGTTCCTCCTTTGTCTTGCCTATAAGCTCGGATTTCTCTATGGTTACACGTAACCTTTCTACGTCTCTATCGATGGGTTCGTAGTCTATAGTAGCTTAGTCTGCTTGCAGTTCCTAGGGTTTAGGTCCCTAAGTGTCTTCCTGCTGTTTGTCTTGCGCGTCATATTCCGCAAGCTTGTATTTCAACTACATAGTGGCTTCCTCAGAGGTGTGGTTCGCTCCTCGGGGCTCCCTTCCTCGTGGGTACCCGGGGCAGCACCTCATGGCGCGAACTGCGACTTCCTAGTCTTGTCGAGTGCCTATCTATCCCGTTAGGGGTAGTGGTACAGGAATCGCTCTTAGAGTTCCTTGTCGAAGCATAGTCTGTCTATAGACGTCGACCACTCCTAGTAGATTCTCCTTAAATGCGATCTCCTTCGCGTCTTCTTCAAACTCCTTTAGCTAGAGTTTCTAGGATTCCGTTAATCCCCTGTTTAGGAGTTCGTTCTCCTTCTCGAGTAATGCGTTGAAGTCGTTAAGATCTTCGTCGCCCGAGCTCTCTTCTTCTAGGGTGCTATCACCCGTGATCCCCTAGTCGGGTTTGTTCACGAACGTGGCGTTTAACTGCCCCTTCTAAGTGGCGTTAAGTTGTCTCTTGAATTTCTTATGTCCTCCGTTCCCTTTCTTAGGTTGCTTGCAGTCTCGGGCCATGTAGCCCAGCTTGTTGCAATTAAAACACAACTGTTCCTTAAGCTGTCGCTCTTTGTTTAGGTTACGGGGTCTCCCACTAGGCTTAAACGTAGCGTCGAGCTCTATGGGCTAAGGCTAATGACTCTTCTAAGTTCTCCGCTTCTAGGTCCATTAGTAGCTGGTTGTTCCTCCCTTCCTTTCGAGTTAGCGTTCGTAGTAACGATTGTCAATCTTCTAGGCTATCTCAATTAATTCTTTAAGGTCATCTGGTTTGTCCGACTAGGAGATTTCGTCCTTTACATGATCCTTCAGCCCCTTGTAGTATCGGTTGCATATAGCCTCGTCTCCCCAACTAGTGAGGGGGGCATGCTGCTAGAACTCAGCAGTATATGTAACCGCTGACCCCCTCTACTTAAGGGCCTCGAGGGCTCGCACTACGTTTCTTCTTTTGTCAACGTCCCCGAAGTTCGCCTTAAGTTGCTTAACGAAGCCAGCCTAAGTGATGAAGATATCCTTAGTGCCTTAGTTAGCCGTCGTAGTGACTCTTCCGTTAGCCGCTTAGTGGCTCATGTAGTCCGTTAGGTAATTGGCAATCTAGTTGGAGGCTGAGCCCCTTAGGAGGGCCACTGCCTATAGGACTTGCTGTACTTTAAAGGCGAAGTGCTTGGCGTTAAAGGCCATCTAGAGTTCCGTCTAGATGAGGAAGCTCTTAAGCTTCTTGCAGTCCCCATTGAAGGTGTCTGGGAATGCAATCTTAAGTTTGTCCGAGGGGTGTGGTCCCCTAGGCGCAGGCGTAGTAGTAGGTGATAGGACAGGCTCAACAGCTACCTTGCCCTTCGACCCCACGTTAGATGCTGAATCGTTTCTAGCCATGTTGCTTTATGTATGAGCCGGTACCTTGTAGAAGTGGTGCTTAAAGTGTAACGCTAGGTCTTAAACTATAAGACTTACAGAGGTTTCGTTACGTTAGTTTACTTAACAGAGGAGGCAGGGGATTAGACACAAAGGCTTTCGTAAAACACGTTATAGTATATAACAGAATACTATATTAAGTTGAGCACGAAGCTCCTATCTAAGAACTATCTATCTACTTATATAGTAGCGTTGTGCTAAAGGGAATAGTTGGAACTTTTTTTTTTTT
>NW_017263761.1:0-8098 GCF_001662655.1 Pseudogymnoascus verrucosus | reverse complement strand
TATTCGATTCTGTATACAGTGTGATATAAAGCTTCCACTTATATGGCTATCATGGCCATCGCAAATTAGGAGCCGTTGCTGTAGTCGTCCATTTTGTGTTGCTTTTGCTCTTATAGAGGGCTCAAAAACACGTTTTAGCCACTCTAATCCATGAAGATTGCTTGTCCATCCCTTTGTATTTGCAGAGAAGTGCCATTTTTGTATAACCTCCTTTAGAATCCAGCTTTGTAGGATGTTCTGGCCCTTAAATATAATAAGGGGCTCAATAGCTGTTCTGTCCATGCAGATGCATTCAACAGCAGACACCCATTCCTGTCGGCTAGGATGAGCTTGAAATCGCGTACGGAGCGTAGAGTCGACTATAATTCGCGTAGATTGCATAGTTCCAATTGAAAATCCAGTCTCGTCCATGTTATAGGTATTGTAGTTTTCGATTTTTAGCTCTGTTGTAAGGCTTTTGTACGCGTCAAACCACCCCTTCAACACCTCTTTTGTCACCCCATTCATCCTCTGCGCCTCAACTCTACGTCCTAACTTAACACGTAAGTTAGGATGCCTTTGAATGAATCGTGGAACCCAATCCTGCCTAAGAGGTAACTTAGGAAGTATTTGAGGTTGTAGTTGTTGAGTTTGAGGTTGTTGTTGTAGGTGTTATAGGTGTTGTAGTTGAGGCTGAAAAACGCAACACTTATTTGACCGGACTTCATCTGCAACCTTACGTAATATCTAATAGCTAGGAGCGTAGCCGCTTGTAGTAAGCTCTTTAATCCACTTTAGAAGTGTTTGCTCTTAATTTTTTGTAAGGAGTTGCTGTTGTTGTCGCGCTTCCTTACGCGTCTGCCCTCTGTTTAAGCGTGTCTGTACTATATATGTCCAAAGCCCTAAAGCCTTTGCAGCAGCATAGGAAGATTTGTATAGTCTGGATTTTATTCCAATAACTGCCTCAGCTAATAGATTATCGCGTTCTTAAGCCTTTAAACTGCTCTTGCGTACCATATTTGTAATATAATCAATAGGTTGGTAAGTTTAATGGGGTGGTTCTAACCCCACTATGCCGGTTACGCCATTGTGCCGGTTACGCCACGACTTACGTTACTCTACTATCAAAAATCATATAACTTAGCTGTTCTATAATTAGGTTCTATGTATAAACCTTTACTTACTATAAAGACGCTAGTAGTGCTAGTGCCTTATTAAGATGATAACTTAAGGTTTAAGTTTTCCTATATACATATTATATAGGTATTTTTGAATAGCAGTCCACCTGATTTTCAAACACTTCACAAAGCAAATACAGTACTCTCTTCTACAATAAGTCGTAGTGTTCTTAATACACCTACAAAGCGATATATCAATAAGTTAGCAGACGAGACAGAACGCCTTAATACACGCAACACCCTTCAAAAAAGAGAGTGTGATAACTTACGCTCAATTATCTAGAAGCGTAGAGTATAGAATAAGGGTAAGAGAGCTATTTTAAAGGGTCAATTCCACATCTTAACAGAGGAGTTGCAGTTGTAAGTTATAGAAGCAGAAGTAGCAACAGCTTCACAGAGGTCTGGAACAACGCAACAACCTACCTTAATAGTTAACTTAACTAATAGTGAGAGTAAAGAAGAGAGCGAGGAGAGCGAAGAGGAGCTTTCTAATAATGATATAGATGAATTAGCATAGTAATAATTAAATTGTTACAATTTTTTGATGGTTTTGATAGGGTGGCCCTAACCCTACTACCGACTTTACCCCATTACCAACTTTACACCATGACTTACGTTAAGGCTTTTATATATGTTAAACTACCCCTTTAACACCTCTTTTATTACCCTATTTATCCTCTATGCCTTGACTCTACATCCTAACTTAACACGTAAGTTAGGATGCCTTTAAATGAATTGTAGAACCTAATCTTACCTAAGAGGTAACGTAGGTCATTTAAGGTTAAGGTTGTTAAGTTTGTAGTTGTTAAGTTTGTAGNNACCTAATCTTACCTAAGAGGTAACGTAGGTCATGGTGTAAGCGGCGACATGGTGTAAGCGGCGATTTTAGAAAACACACCAAAATCCACATCACGTGACTGGAATTAAAATCTTAATAACTTCTGTAATAATGTTTATAGAGCTTAATACTCTTAGACTATTACTCTTTGTATAATCATCTAATATATGTAAATTTGCTAGTAGCGCTAGTCGTATTTTATAGTATATATTAAGGTTTTAGCTTTTCCTATATATAATATTTGTATGGCAAAACTTTAAGTGTAAATAACTCTTTAATAAGACTAGCTTACATTATAGCAAATTAAATCCTAATGTACACATATATAGAGACTAATAATATAAGAGCACTAAGCTTTACAAGCATTATTATAGAAGTTATTAAGGTTTTAATTTTAGTCACGTGATGTGGATTTTGGTGTGTTTTCTGAAATCGCCGCCCATGTCGCCGCTTACACCATGTCGCCGCTTACACCATGACCTACGTTAAGTTAGGAATGTGTTCTTGTTAAATTTGTAGTTGTTAAGTTTGTTGTTGTTGTTGTTGTTATAGCTGTTAAGGCTGAAAAACGCAACACTTATTTAACTAGACTTTATCTACAACCTCACGTAATATCTAATGGCTAGGAGCGTAGCTACTATTTGTAAGCTCTTTTATCTACTTTAAAAGTGTCTTTTCTTGATTTTTTAACAGGAGCTGTTGTTGTTGTTGTGCTTCTATACGTGTAGGTGTTCCATTTAGCTAGCGTTAGATGGATTGTATAGGAAGCCCTAGGGCCTTCCCTGCTGCATAAGCAGACTTGTATTGATTTGATTTAATAGCTAATATAGCTTTTTGTATCGCAATATCTTGCTCTAGTGCTTGTTTGCTTCTCTGTCGGACCATTTTATTGAATTGATTTTTTTCCAAAGCTATTAATAGGGTGGTCCCAACCCCACTAGCGACAGTACGCCATTAGCGACAGTACGCCATGACTTACGTTAATAGAAATAGATAAGTTTTTTCCTTCTAAGACTTAAGCCCCCATACAGGTAATAGGTGGTAATTCTATAATTTTCGAAATGTGGGGTGGTATTTAATTTATAATAATTTAGGTGGTAATTCTATAATTAGCCGTTTAAAGTAGTAAAAATATATAGTATACTATGCGACGGCAAGAAGGGCGCGGTTTTCCGCGTGCTTGCTCGCCCAGGTTCAGCGCCTCTACTTCGGGTTTTGCGGTGTCCTCTTCTAGTTTGGCGTGTTCGGTTTAAGCATAATTGCCTGCCTATCTACACCACGCTGCTTTTCCTCAACCTTAGAAGTATGAGTAGTCGCTGTCCCTCGCTCCTCTATCCGCACTCTCCCTTGCGGTCAGCCTCCGAGCCCCTCAAGACGATTCTGTAACGCACGGATCAGATACAATTTTAGAAAGACACAACATGACATTCGTAAGAAATACCATCATCCCATTCGCCTCAAAACTTCATAAAACAAACCGTAATAAAATCGAGGACCATGTCAGCAAACAAGGTCATACCACCTCTTCCACCTAGGCCACTCCTCTTTCTCCTCCCTTTCCGCCTTCAATATCCTCCCTAGATTAAACTCCCGTATCCCCGTCTGGAGATCTATATCCCTCAGCCTCCATACCTTGGTCTTATACCGCCACTTATAGCCCCCATACATGACCAGCACGATCGGGACCGCTAGATACGCTAAGAAAAAGCTCTCCACCTGCCCTTTCACGCCGATCTCGCCGTAATTGATGGGCCACGCGCCCGTCCAGAACTGCGCCGCCAGGACAAGCACACTGAAGATGACGCCCACCCAGCTCCCCGCTACGCCCGGCTGCGATACGAACGCTAGCTCGTCGAGGTTGTGGCCCTGCAGCGCCCAGGCGCGCCGGAACCGTATGTGCGACAGGCAGATGGAGCCCCAGGTGAAGATGCTCGAGAGACCGGAGAGGGCGAGCATCCAGCTAAGCACCGTGCCATGCTGCCCGCTTTCAGTGGCGTAGGCAACAAGGCCCAGGGCGATGGCGATAGCGATGGCGACGATGGGACGACCTTTGCGGTCAACGTAGCCTAGGATCTTAGGTGCATGACCCTGGTCAGCTAGCGCTGCTAGGGTGCGGGTACTGCCGAAAACGGCGCTGTTGCCAACGGATAATATGGCGATTAAAATCACGGCGTTCATTATAGAGGGTAGGACGGTAATACCGGCGTCTTCAATGGCGATAACGAAGGGCGAGGCGGTGGCGGTGGGGTTGGTGTTGGCGTTAGCATTGGCGTTGCCTTCGTCGAGGTCGAGGAGTCGCTTGTCATCATATGCTACTAGGAGACCCACCAGTGTTAAGCTCACGATGTAAAATAAGGTGATACGCCAGAAAACCTGTTTGATGGCATTCGGTAGGCTCTTTCTCGGATTTGCCGTCTCCGCCGCTGCGAGGCCTATTAATTCCGTGCCTGAAAAAGCGAATGCAGCGGTCACGAAGACGGAGCAGAGGCCCTTAAAGCCGTTGTTGAAGGGACCCGGCTCAACCCAGAATTTTCCGCCGATGTAGCCGCCGTTAGGGTTGCCGGCGCAGTTGATGATGATGCCAAGGATGATGAAGCCGATCACTGCAATGACTTTGACAAGGGAGAAAACGAACTCGGCTTCGCCATAGCCTTTAACGCCGAAGAGGTTTATAGCGATAATGAGAACGAGGAAAATGGTGACGAAGATGGAACGGTGGAGCGTTTTATTCCAGAAATTGATAGTTATGCTGGCGGCGACGATTTCGATTGGGAGAATAATAAGCCATTGCATTGCATAGCTTGTGTTGTGAGTATCCTTTACCCTGAAAATTCATGGATACGGGACTTACGTCCAACCCATAGCGAACCCCCATGCTGGATCAAGAAATCTCGTCGAATACGCAGAGAAAGAGCCAGCTACCGGATATAAGACAGCCATCTCACCTAGAGCATGCACCGTACAAAATAGCATAACCCCGATAAGTGAGAACGCGATCAGTAATGATGCTGGCCCACCCTCATGCAGCATCCTTCCACTCGCAACAAACAATCCTGTTCCTATTCCTAGTTAGCAGCTTCCATTTCTCGCTGTACTCCCATCATAGCATCCTAACTCACCAATACTCCCTCCAATTGCAATCATCTGCAGATGCCTCCCCTTCAATTTTCTTGCTAGCGCTGTGTTCGCGGTCGCTAATACCGCCTTATGCGGATTGAAGGCACCATTGTGGTTGTATTGGTTAGTGGAATTAATAGCCGGATTAATGCTACGTCGATTCGGGTCACTCTTGAAGCTATCCACGAACCGCTTATAGAAACCCGGACGCCGCTCCTTATAATCACTATACCAGGACTTGCCGCTAGGGAAGTGCGTTGAGCTGCCGTAGTAACCCGGCGAGTTGGAGGTGAGAGGGGAGGGGTTGGAGACGTCTTCGGAGTAGTAGTCATGGTGCGAGTGGAACGAGTGTGATTCAGGCATCGTGAGGTTAGCTCAGTGGGGGCTAGGATTTGGTGGAAATGCCTTAAGGGTCTCACGAGGGAGTTTGTAGTTTAACCATGTATTGGGTGTATTTTAGTTAGCGGTGTCGCCTAATATATAAATATATTTGTCGAGATGTTGAATGGAGTTTGAGAGGAGACTTAGTACACGCAAAGGTAGATATGGTAAAAGGGCTAATTCTTCAAAGTCGCATAGTAGCTCAACCAAAAGGTCAATTCCTCTGGCGCTTGGTTCGCCCTAGCAGAAATTGGTCGTTCTGTCTGTTGTTCTATATGTATAAGCTTAAGACATCTGCCCTACACCACCTCCTACTCGTTAAGAAGAGTGTGAACAGCGAATTGTTTCTTGCTAAAGGAGATGTAAGAGTCGTAAAAGTCGTATTATAAGTGCTGTCGTGTTAAAGGCTGCAGCTCTTTGCAATCCGAGTCGTCAATGCCAGAACAAGAGAGAGAAGAGAGAGTAAGAGTGTTAGAGAGGGTGGCGACAGATATACTACTGTAAAGCAGGTGAAACTAAAAGTAGGAATATGTGTAGCGTAAATAATAACCTAGGTTACGTATTGCGCGTTTTGAGCGCGGTAGCTAGCACCAGCACCTTGTAGCACCCCCATTGTTGCTTCGCTGCTTTAGAACCATGGATAGATCTCTAGTGACGTACAGAAACGGCAAAGCACGCACGGCTACGATATAATTTCGCTTATGTCATCGTCATATAGCAAGGGAGTGGCTGACCAGGACTGTGGCTGACACGAGGCTAAACTGCGCGACGCGTAGTCCAACCAACCTGTGCACTCGCAGCTATCGGCACCTACACCTTCAAGCAAGACATGTCATATGAATACTACAGCTTGACGCTAGATGAGCATAAGTGTAGCAGCTGCTGCTGCTATGCGCACCGTTCTCGTTATCTTCAGCCACACCGTCAGCTCACACCACGAGGACACACAATATAATCAAGAGAGAAGTTAAGGGAGGTGTAAATTGACCAAACAGAAATGCAGGCGATGAGTGACTACGAGCGAAAACTTGTATGTGGGGTGAAGAATCGAGTGAAGTAGACGAGATGAACAAGGGACATGGCGGCATGCAGACGAAAGAGCGCGAAAGACAGAGACATGTTGGCCTTGACATACATTTAGGTTAGCGATTCATCAAGGACATGGCCACTTCTGGCTTTCGTTGCCCCCACTCTTGCCCAAGAGGTAAGTTAGGTATTTGAGGTTGAGGTTGTTGAGGTTGTTGTGTTTGTTGTTGCTGTTGTTGTGGTTGAGGCTGAAAAACGCGACACTTATTTAATCGGACTTCCTCTACAACCTCATGTAATATCTGATGACTAGGAGCATAGCCACTTATAGTAAGCTCCTTAATCCACTTTAGGAGCGTTTGCTCTTAAGTTTTAGATAATAACTGCTGTTTTTGACGCGCTTTAATACGCGTTTTACCACCTTTTATACGTCGCTGTAGAGTCCTTTCATATAGCCCTAAAGCCTTTGCAGCAGCATATGAAGATTTAAATTTTCTAGACTTTATTCCTAAAATAGCTTCACAAAGTCGAAAATCAAGTTCTTAAGCCTTAATACTCCTACGTTCAACCATTCTGTTAGTTGTAGTAGTAGGAGTTGTAGTTCTGATGTAGTTTAATAGGGTGGCCCTAACCCCACTACCAACTTTACCCCATTACTGACTTTACACCATGACTTACGTTATAACAGATCTAAAAATTAAAAACTATAACACTTATAATATAGATAAGACTAGATTTTTAATTAGAACTATACAATCTATACAAATTATAGTTAACGTAAGTCATGGCGTAACCGGCACAATGGCGTAACCGGCATAGTGGGGTTGGAACTACCCCATTAAACTCACCAACCTATTAATTATATTATAAATATGGTACGCAAGAGCAGTTTAAAGGCTCAAGAACGCAATAATCTATTAGCTGAGGCAGTCATTGGAATAAAATCCGGATTATATAAATCTTCCTATGCTGCTTCAAAGGCTTTAGGGCTTCGGACATATACAGTACAGACACGCTTAAATGGAGGGCAGACGCGTAAGGAAGCGCGACAACAACAGCAACTCCTTACAAAAAATCAAGAGCAAACACTTCTAAAGTGGATTAAAGAGCTTACTGCAAGCGGCTACGCTCCTAGCCATCGGATATTACGGGAGGTTGCAGATGAAGTCCGGTCAAATAAGTGTCGCGTTTTTCAGCCTCAACAACAACAACAACAACAACAACAACCTCAAACTCAACAACCTCAAACTCAACAACCTCAAATACCTAAGTTACCTCTTAGGCAAGAGTGGGTGCCACGATTCATTTAAAGGCATCCTAACTTACGTGTTAAGTTAGGACGTAGAGTTGAGGCACAAAGGATAAATGGGGTAACAAAGCAGGTGTTGAAGGGGTGGTTTAACGCGTACAAAAGCCTTATAACAGAGCTAAAAATCGAAAACTACAACACCTACAATATGGATGAAACTAGATTTTCAATTGGAACTATGCAATCTACACGAATTATAGTCGACTCTACGCTCCGTACGCGATTTCAAGCTCATCCTAGCCGATAGGAATGGGTGTCTGCTGTTGAATG
>NW_017263760.1:0-8871 GCF_001662655.1 Pseudogymnoascus verrucosus | reverse complement strand
AATATTCTAAATCTAAAAGCATTAAACTTTAAATAGCTTAGTTAAAAAGTTATTAAACGTTTAAATATAGATCACGTGACACAAATTCGCTTGTCATTTCAGTATACCCATTACGCCATTATACCCATTACGCCACGACTTACGTTATGCTAGTAGGTTTGTATAAAAGGAAACCCCTTCGTATAAATATAGAACAGACCTTTAGAAATAATATTTTTTTCCTTCTAAGCAAAAGCCCTACTAAATAAAGCTAACAAATATGTTATAATTTACCTACTAGATAGTTATTATGTATCTACATTTAAACTCACACTTATAATTACAATTTATCCTTAAATTACAATTCTAGACCTTTACTCCTAAAGGTGAAGAAGTTAACTGCCTTTTAAGTACTAGGTGCGTAACCCCGACTAAAACGGCCTTGTTGTAAAGCCTGTCTTAGCATTAAGATTAACTCCCTTAGTGTGTTTAACCTAGGTCGTGGCGTAATCGGGAGTATGGCGTAATCGGGATAGTGGGGTAAGCGACCCCATCAAACCGACTGCCACAGCAAAACCGAGGATCACGTGATCTACTCTTCAACTCTTAATAACTTCTATAATTGGCTTTGTAAGGCATAGCCCTCTCATACTTATAATCTTTACATACATATACATCATAATTAATTACGTTAGTATGTAAGCTAGTGTGCTTACAAAGTTATTAGCAGTTTTAGATTTACCATACTAAAATTTTGTATAGCAAAACTTTAAAACTTTAATAGCTTATGCAAAAAGACGCTAGCAATACTAGCGTTCTCTTATATATTAGATAGCCTTATACACTTCCTATATATAAAAGGAATAAGCCCTAGTATTTTTATTAAAGGCAATATTAATTAATTGAATTTTCGAAAATTAAGTACCTTTACATACAAAGTTTGCTGCAAAGGTACTTCCTCCCGATTACGCCATACTCCCGATTACGCCACGACCTACGTTAAGCCATGTAGCAAAGAGGGCAATTATTATGGCTAGTGTGAATATTCCGAGAGCGTTGGCAACTACATTAGCATATACCATCATCCATCTAACACGGGAAGTAACAAAAATCTCCCTAATTCGGAGCCATTAGATTCTTTTAGCAAGGCAATTTTGAACCCCTAGCATTTTGACCCTTTTTCATTAGGTTGAGCATGGTAGTTAGTGGTGGCTGTAATCCGGGTTTGCGTCGTTATATTCCAATCTCTCTAGGCTGCTTTCAGGTTCGGGGCTAGGTGACTACTCCTACAATTTGGACAAAGCAATATCAGTAGCTTTAGTGCTTCTCTGAAAATATTGTAGGTATCGAGAACTTACGAAAGATGAGAAGTATCAAAAGCAACCACAGCGAGCCAACTTGTCTTGCTAGCAACGGCATGCTAACTATAACTTCCAATACGTGTGCCTAAGTCTCATAGAATATCTCAGCAATACCTTTGAGGCCCTCTACATCTGTGTTCATGAGCGTAACGGCCTCTCCATCCACATCCATCGTACTTAGAAGAGTCATCATCTTGTCATGAACGAGCCTGATGAGTGCACTCTTTGTGCTTAGTTAGAGACGGTTAAGGCTGTGCTAGTATGCAGCCGTGGATATCTGAAGGAATTTGGAAAAGTCAGTTGAGTGGAGTTAAGTAGTGTGATTTAGTTAAGAACTCACTACCAGGCCTACGTTTACTGTAATAAAGGCAGTAACTATCACATAACCCGCTAATTGTCAGTCGCCATACAGCGGAGAAGATACGTAATGTATGGAACGTCTGATTAGGATGGGCAGTGAGTATCAGATCGGGGGGGCATAATAGCGCCTCGGGCACTGTCACGGGGGGCAAGGCTGGCGTGCAGAGACGCGGTAGTAAAGAGACGGAGGGAGAAGAAATGGGTGAATCACACCCTCATATTGCCTCTTGGGATCCAAAAAGTCTGGGCCTTGCAAAACCTGCCAATTATAAAAATAGCCGGGGGATAATTACTAAAAGAAAAGGCTCCTTAAGGCACAGGAATAGGGCTAAGGGTAGTGTGATTTTGTCTCGGGTTTTGCTGTTAAGAGGTTGGTCAGCCTACAGCTATACAGCGATCATAATGACCAACCTCCTCTCTAGCGCCATGTCTCTATCATTGCCTGTCTTACATGACGAGACTTGAGGTCCTGTCTGAGGTATGGGATCCTCTCTTTTGTGAGGATATGTCTATATCCTTGAGCTATGATTGGGTTGATCCATATGAAGAACGGCTCAAGATTCCTTTGACCTCTTCAGTCGAGATATAGTTTGCCGCTGCTTCAGTTGAAGTAATTCCACCTCTACAACATTTGAGGCTGAAGATCGAGGTGTTTCCAACGCATCGGACCAGCACTAGCAGTAGTGATGCATCCCATAGCGTCGGCTCTACATGTGGTATTGTCAATATAATCGCGTCGCAAACTATGGAACCGATGAGATACACAGTGACTATATCGGGGCCCGCGGGTTAGGAAATTCGTTGTTCTAGGTGGAGAAGAAGGTTTAAACAGATGGCAGCGAGGGCGGAAAGAAAGACTGATGTTAAGTATGGGCCCTTGATATGAGCAGGCTGAGAGAGCCATGCCAACGACACAATTATGATGACAGCAACCATAAGCCCAATGATCTGTTTATTTTGGTGAATACTAGAAATTTCAAGCCGTAGAAGTCAACTCCCTCTTACAATCTTGAGCTGGTGTAGCAAATAGAATCGTGTGTTTGTGAGAGGCAGTTTCCGGAGCTCCCTTGCCTTGATTAGCAGGCACAGCAATAATAGCATAGTGACGGCAATGGATACCCAAAGAACGGCCTGGGCAAGCTCTGTTAATGACATCTTGAAATAACTAAATCCAGTTGATGTTCGTCGATGTGTATGCGGTGTGGCTATGAAGGAAGCATCGCGCTCATTCACTTGGTGAGCAACCGCGTTCGAGGGTAAGGGCGACTGCGACTCCAGGTTGTTAGAAGTCGTTTCCCATATTGGTTTCAGGGTATACATTTATGCGGTTGGATGGGCAAATCGATCGCGTGCTCTGATGTCTGCTTTGATTTCAGGCTAAGGGCGCATAGAATAGTTTCTGATGATAGAACCACTGCTATGCCGATAACCCCTAAGGTTGGCCTAAGGTCACGATGCAGCAGGAAGTAAAAATCATAGTTCAGACCAAGTAACCACGCACGATGACAGGACTAGTACCAGTAAGGCATGATTTAATAGTCTATAATTGAATTATAGAACAGAGGTGCTTGAAAATACTACGACCTTCAAGTCCTATGATCAATAACTATCTGAAATGACTGACTAAAGTACAACGAGTTGCAAGTCCAGAATGGATCTTGATGATGAATTAAAAACTTCCACAACCATCAGGCACAATGAGCCTTCCTGGGGTCTCAAAGACCAAATCCGTCCATATGGGCCTCAAAGGCCAATTCTACTTAAATAAGGACGTTGGTACATTGGATGTTAACCAGGCCCTGAAAGTCAATTAGTAATTGTTCGGCCGGGATGATGAGCTAGAGTACTTACATGCTGGTCGCCTGTGCAGCACGCGGCCTGGTTGCCAGCGCAAGCTTGGCTGAGTGGGACAGCGACGCCGACTATTTGCCCGTCAGTTCTGTTAAAATGTGACTGGGATACCAAGACTTACCAATTGGGATGGTGAGAGGGTTGCAGTTGCCACCCAGAACGCCATTAAGAACGCCTCCGAGTCCGAGGAGGCCACCAGCGCCAACGCTGGTAGACTTGGTGTTGCAGCATGAGATGACTTGATTTTTACCGCACTGTGCGTTGCCTTTGGGTCCAACAGTTGGGCTACCAATCGATGGTAAGGCTGCGGCCCCAAGGGCAAAGAAGAGAACAGCGAAGGTGGTTGGGACTTGCATTTTGAAAGTTGTTTGTGTGAGACGATTGTATATCGGGAAGACGAGTAGTAGAATATGGATGGAAGTGTTTGAAGGAAGTGTTGATTGCGAATGCTTTGATGATGATGAAAAAAAAATATCAGGTGGGAATTACTTGGGCTTTATAGTCCTTGAGCAGTCCTAATTCTCTCCTGAGTAAGGTCACCGCTATACGGAGGCTAGCGATGCTGGTCGTCAATAACCAGCCATCGTCAAAAACACCTTCAAAACTAGAAGTGATATTCATTTAATGCTTGTTTGCTAAGTATTTATTGGAACATGTCTAGCAACGGCATGAAGCGTTATGAAAAGCAGATATTACGCTAATTGAGTTTCCTTTGAGACCGAACATACCATTTATGTGGAGCAGTCAGGTTTCCGATTCAGCTGCTCCACTAGTTTGGTATAGTATGCTCTCTATCACAGTCTTTCATATGGATGTGGCGCCGGCATAGGCATCGGGGACAAGATCAACTTCCCGTTCTTACAGATGAACGGGAAGATGATCTTGGCAGCTGAAAAAGCCTCGATGGATTAGCGACCGATCTACATACATACAACATTACCATTAAACTAGACTGAAGAGGCATGAAAGCAGATTCAGAGAAGGCATTTTATGAAAGATGAGAATGAACCTGCGAATCTGTGCAAATTATACCAAATGATCAGTCACGCGCCTCCAAATGCGGCGGGAGACTACCAGGTCGCCATGCAAGAAGTAAAGATAAATCACGGCACATAACGCTGGACCATGACTCTTAATTTCTAGGAGTAGTAGTAGTAGTGTTATATTTTATTTTCCATTTTTTTGCATCTTCAGGCAAGCTACTTTTATTTCGATTAATAATACATGACATCGAAAAGTTTCCTCGTCTGCCCTTCCCGAGCTAATCCTGTAGTTTTCCTCAACTAGATCAAATGCTATCAGGTCACCACCTTTCGGATATATATTGGATGGAGAGAATCGATCATTCTTCAACAAGGGATGAAGTGAGATGAAGATCCCCATATCTGGCGCTCCAAGCGTATTTCTAGAACTATCAGCACAAACTCTGAATAATAAATTCCAGACTGACATTATCAAATAGCGATGTTGGTGATGATGTAGGCGCCGTGGACACAATGCCTTCTTCGCTGGCAGAGCGATAAGTCCACTCACTTGTCTCTTGGAGCCACCGCTGGTGCCACTCCTTTTTCAGCGGTCTTACTCTGGACTTAACTGCATTGTATGACCGATGGTGATGCTTTGGTTTTCCTTCGTTGAAGAGGTTTTGGAGATATGACACTGGCTTTATCGGATGTGATCTGAACAGCCTTTTCAATTGTAGTTTCTCGCTCTCTTCCCATTTCACTCGCCGGCCAGACATTGTCAAAAGATGAGCTGTGCAGACAGATTCTTGGATATCTTGGATAAAATTCATATACATATAAAACTGGATGGGGGCGGAGCATGCAGATGATTTATCATCAGTAGGATTTGCTCGTTCATATATCACGGAGGCGGATCTATGTCATAGATTGAGACTCGCCGTCCCCAAAGGAAAGACACTGTGCGATGCTTTTCGCACAGCCCCTTGGACAAATACTTCAAGACAAGAGGAAGATGCGAGTGGTGAGCAGAAGAATGAAAAGGCGGTGCCTGTAGCAATATTGTAGATCTGAATAGTGTCCATAATGGATGATCGCGACAAGACTCTCAATGGATCGCACAACCACTCTGTATCAAATAGTGCGTGCTAATATATGCATAGACGATTTACACTAGTTACTTCCCAAATTTGAAAATCCATGCAAGTTCATCTCGAATATGGTGCAGATCAAGTATTCGAAATATATGGTATTAAAGTCGGTTTCGGATTGCATGCTAGCGACAGAAAATTTGGAACATGGGCTCCTACTATGTAATATCGGAGATGACGTGTTCTGGCATTAGGATGAAGTATGGTTTGATGATTGGAAGGTTGGACGGGCTGAAGGCAGACACGAGTCAGACTGGCTTGGTGAAGACGGGAAAATGTATCGCAAAATGACAAGAGGATTTGTTTAACGATTTATTTTGCGGGGTTGGAGAGTGACGAGAATGATCGACTTGTGCACATCCAATTCCATAGGCCCTAAAGGCAATTTCTACTTACACTAGGGACGATCCCGCGATCCCGCGCCCAAAAAAGACCCAGTGGTGCGTAAAAACAGTAGCTGCAACTAGGGTCTAGAGTGGTCGGGCGGAAACAGTCCCTGCTTAGTGTTGAGTCTAGTTTCACAAGACTGGAACTTAAACTTCGGCTATGCACTGCACATCCCCTAGGCCCACCTATGCGCACTAACGAGGGTCTGTTTGAAGTGTGATGCAGGGGTAGGGTCGCATTTATGATTTGGTGCCTTGGCCGGGGTGGAACATCGTTGATGAATGTGAGATATGATGTAAGATATGACAGTAAATAAGACACCGCTTCTCCATAGAAGTGCCCGTGCCTGGCGGTTGGGACGGCGGCTCGGAGGGGTATTGCCTATTTAGTTACAATGGTAGGTTAAGCTAGACATGCCTAGCTTTTTTACGATTCATTGCAAGCCACGGTGGGTAACATCGAATTCATGAACAGAGCTCCCTGGGCGCCCATGCACCGACATGCAACGACAAATGTCCCTGTTCCTGTTTAGTGATAATCAGTTTTGACCCTCGAACAAATGCAAGTCTACCCTTGAATGATGGCCCTGCCTGCCCCTGGTGAGGGTTCTGACTCTTGGTTTTCGAATCAGCTTGAAGTAGTCTCATTTCTCCGCTCGTGGAGGCCACCACGATTCTTCAACCTGTATCGCTGTATATTGCAGGCTTGTCTGAATGCAATGGTGTAATAGTGCCATTCAGTGCTTGATTCTGGGGCACGGTAGTGAACGGACAAATAACAAGTCTAACTGATTTGCGGTTCCATAAAATTATGTTTAACTTAACACGGCAAACGTGACCCTATATTGCCGATCTTGGGCTAAATCTCGGCTCTAGAGATGCAGTATCATCCCAGTCCTAGATGGCCTAAAGTGAGGCAGAGACAATAGTGTAAGGACACAGGGCACCGTATCACGAGAAGTTGCATATGGGAGTGCGAGTCGGATAGAAGTCGGTGCAATCCTATAGGTCTACTACGAAGGATACAAAAAAGATGAAGGTGTAACCCTGTATGGCTGTTCCCTTAAAATACCCGAAACCGCTCCGACTCAGCTAGCTCCCTGTTTGCCTAAGGCTTCCTTACGTTATGTGCCTAAGGCTGTCAGTCGCGACTGACCCGTAACGGCCCCGAGTCTCGATGGCGCCACGTGACGGTAAGGAGGCATCCTTACAAATAGCACCTACGTAACCTAAGGGGCCCACTGTGATTAAAAATAATTTCCAAATGATTTAACATCCCGTTGATCTAACATCCCGTCCTAAGTTTACTAATCGGCCATGTCGTCATATGGCAAGTCGTCAGTCACTGCTCTAGGGATGGACGGAGTCAAACTTTCCCATCGCAGGCGATGTCTGTACTCGTCATGCCTGCGCTTCGGGGAGGTGACGGGCTAGGAGGGAGCCGCATCCTTGTATTGAAACGTTTATCTAACGTTCAGTAGGCCCTTAAGATTGTACATACATAATTCATTTAAACAATAACCTAAGGTATTAGCTCATCTATGTTGATTACTATAGTCTAAACTTTATAAATATGTAATAAATAGGTGCTTAGAAATACATTTTATACATTTATATAATTAGTTAGAATAATTATATTAAAAAAATATATGCTATATATAGCTAGTTATAAAATAGAAATGTAAAATATAATAGATAGGTTTTAATAGTCTATCTATAACGTAGGTCGTGGGGTAAAGTCGGTAGTAGGGTTGGCTACCCTATGAAAACCACCACTATATTAAAAAAATCGAAATTATTCAATTACTATAGTGCTAATTCATCTAAATCGCTATCATGTAGCCCCTCTTCACTCTCTTCATCTATTTCCTCAATTGTAGCCTCATTTATAGGTCGTGGCGTTGTTCTAGGCCTCTGTGAAGCTGTGGCTGTTGCTGCTTCTACTTCTACAACTTACGACTAGAGTTCCTCTATAGAAATGTGGAATTGACCCTTTAAAACTGCTCTCTTACCCTTATTGTGTACTCTACGCTTCTAAATAATTGAGCGTAAGTTATCACACTCTCTTTTTTAAAGGGTGTTACGTGTATTAAGGCATTCTAACTCATCTACTAACTTATTAATATATCGCTTTATAGGAGTATTTAAAACACCTTGATTTAAGGTATTTAAGAGCACTAAATTTGCTTTGTAAAGTGTTTGAAAATCAGGTGGACTACTATTTAAAAATACCTTCTTAAAAATATCATGCTCTAACGTAACGTAAGTCGTGGCGTACTGGCGGGAATGGCGTACTGGCGGTAGTGGGGTTGCAGCTACCCCATCAACAACTTCAAAAAATCGAAATAATTCAATTACTACAGCCCTAATTCATCTATATCATCATCAGAAGGCTCTTCTTCGCTCTCTTCGCTCTCTTGAAGCTATTGCTGTTGCTGCTTCTGCTTCTACAACTTGCGACCGGAGTTCTTCTGTAGAAATGTGGAATTGACCCTTTAAAACTGCTCTCTTACCCTTATTCTGTGCTCTACGCTTCTGAATAATTGAGCGTAAGTTATCACACTCTCTTTTTTGAAGGGTGTTGCGTGTATTAAGGCGTTCTGACTCATCTGCTAACTTATTGATATATCGCTTTGTAGGAGTATTAAGAGCACTACTCTGACTTATTGTAGTAGACAGAACTGTATTTGCTTTGTGAAGTGTTTGAAAATCAGGTGGACTGCTGTTTAAGAATACCTTCTCAAAAATATCATGCTCTGTAGGAGTATGTGGCCGTTCTACTACAACGTCTGTAGTAGGAAGCGTAGCTGCTCGAATGACT
>NW_017263759.1:729-9114 GCF_001662655.1 Pseudogymnoascus verrucosus | reverse complement strand
AATACTCCTACAAAGCAATATATCAATAAGCTAGCAGATGAGTCAGAACGCCTTAATACACGCAATACCCTTTAAAAAAGAGAGTGTAATAACTTACGTTCAATTATCTAAAAGCGAAGAACATAGAATAAGGGTAAAAGAGCAGTTTTGAAGGGTCAATTCCATATCTCAAGGAGCTACAGTCGCAAGTTATAGAAGCAGAAGCAGCAACAGTAATAGCAACAACTTTACAGAGGCATAGAACAACACCACAACCTACCTCAATAGTTAACTTAACTAATAGTGAGAGTGAAGAAGAGAGCGAGGAGAGCGAAGATAATGATATAGATGAATTAGGGTGGTAGTAATTGAATTATTTGCAATTTTTAAAGGTGGTAGTAGTTTGATGGGGTGGTTCCAACCCCACTATGCCAGTTACGCCATTGTGCCGGTTACGCCACGACTTACGTTATAGAAACTTTAAGTACGTATCTACTATATATAAAAAGGGTAATATTACTAGTGTCTTTTTATATAAGTTAATAATAGTTTTAAGTTTTACTATATAAATATTTGAATAGTAAAAATATAAGCCTTAATATCTCTTGTAAAACAAAGCTAGTACTACTAGTGTTTATATACATGTTAGATTATTATATGAAAAAACATAATTTAAGAGGATTAAGCTTTATATACATACACTATTACAAAAGTTATTATGGTTTTAATTTTGGTTTAGTGACCTTGGTTTTGGTAGGGTGAGCTAAGTAGCCAGTCTGGCTATGTAGCTAGTCTGACCACGACTTACGTTATATAATAGCAATTTAGATGAATTAGTATTGTAGTAATTGATTTATTTACAATTTTCTAAGGTAGTAATTTAGTAGTTTAGTCCTGGTTGTTAGTGGGGTATCTAGAATTGTTGCTTATACTATAGCAGCGCTTACACCATGACCTACGTTACGCAGCCCTAAACACTAGGGTTTCATCACGTGCCTTAGATTAGCGATTGGCTACTAGATAATTATTAGAGCGAAGGCACCATCCCTAAACCTCTAAAAACAAAAACCTGTTGTCTAGTCACTTCTACCTTATTATACCTCTAGATGGATAGTAGCCATTAACAATAAGGGGTTACCCCTAATTCCTCTAGCACTATAGCAGCCACCTTTCTAGCACTTAAGATCCTCTCCTATTGTCTATATATATGTGTTCCCCCCTATCTCCTACATATAAGCTGTAACGTCTTTTAACTACAACAGTTTACTCCTCTATACCTGTTACTCCCTATAACGATAGTGTGGCTAATATTACACCCTCTTAAGGCAGAACAAGCTTGCTGTCATCATAGCCCTAGGAAGGATTGTACCCATTAATCAAAAACTACTTTAACGCCTTTATAATCATGTTAAGTGACGTTAACTAAAGCTAAAGACCAAACGCCTAGCTAGATACTACTAAAGCCTTAAAGATAATCATAATAACCTAACAACTATTATTAAAATAAAGTATGCCCCTACTATTATAGACAATCTTAAGAGTATTAGAGACAAAGTTTAAAAGGCAAGTGAACTATACGCTTAAATCAAGACGTTAGAGTAGCTACCTATCCTAACTCTTAATTAGGTTCTGTTATAATTAGCATTTAAGGGACTAGCGCTCTATGATTTAGGACTGCTTTAGAGGGACTATGATATCATTCATCTAGCATATGTATAATAAAGACTAGGTGAAGAAGAGCAGTGCGATGCTATAATATAGAGCATAGATTTATAATTCTATACAACAAAGAGAATGGTCGTCTCATGGATAGTAACGATAAGAAGGGGGTCTTAAAGGTATGCTGCTTTCTGTCCATAGCTGCTTCATTTAAAGCTGCTAATATCAGTAGCTCATAAACACGCTTGGACTAGACCCTCATGAAGCTAAGATGGGTAGTTGAACACAACTTATTTTTTCTTCGTCCTAAGGTCGGTTAGTAAGCCCGCCGCTTCTACTCAGGCGCTAATCACCCTCGGCTCACCCTCTTCCCACCGTATTCCTTCCTGCGAAATTTCGAGCCGAAGTTGCCAACCTTATCAACCTCCCTAGACCACGCTTGCCGTTATCAGCATTTTATTATTACTACGGTTGAACCCCTTAAGTAATGGACAGATTGTACGATATATTAAGATCAGAGATCAATAATAGTGTTCCTACAGTGCAGCTAACAAAGCCCACGAAATTTCCCCTCCACCTCTTCGCTTTGTCTAGCAACCCGTCGTATCACCAAGACCAATCTCTGCGGCCGCTAAGAGCAACTCCATGAACCCGGCTCCAATCTCCTTAATATTCGAATTGTGCTGCGCTTGAGTCGGGTAGAACGGGCACGAGGCAGCTGAGTTTCCAAAGCCAAACTCGACCGTATATCCATGGATGAGGTTCTTGGAAGTATCGGCAAAGTGACGTGAGTACGAGTAATCATCGCTGGCCCCCGAAGTTGGATACAAGTCCGCAGCTGGGATCACAGAATAGGTGCGCCCAGCAGCGGTGCTCATGGCACTACCAATACGTGTTGCAGCTTTGATGTTGTCGGTGTTCTCAGCTGCTGGGGTGTACTCGCCATATCCGCCATTAGTGCCTGGAGTGTCGCTCAAGATGCCCCGAACACTGTTGTATGCAGAGTTCATGAAATTCATAGTGGAGGTCTTTGACTGGTTTTCATCGCTACCCCAGCTGTACAAGACGTCTCCAGCATACGAGTGAAGATCGATGAACCAACGGACTTTGCTAAAGGTATCCATGACCCATTTGATACTTTTCGTCTCAGGTTCTGAAAACGCTGCAGTACCTGAGAGTCGAAAATTAGCTGAGAACCAAGAGAGAAAATGCGAAGATAATTACCGTGGAACACTTCAGAGGAAGGTGTAGTGGAGGCGACTTCACTCCTCACGCTTGATGCCCACCAAGACAAATCCCATATGAAGTCAAAATTCCGATTCAAATCCACGCCTATGGAGGATGCAGAGCCCCTTGACGATGCGGGGTTGCGGTTCTTGCGCCAGCAACTGTTGGAAGACTGATCATAGGCAACTCCGTCGGGGTTGCTCAAGGGTATGAAAATTATGCCAGTTGACATGGCTGTCTTCACTTGGGCGGCAGTGTAGGACTTAGAGCCAAAATTCAAGCCGACGTTGTTCTTGTTGGCGTAGAGGAGGTCCCCAATAAAGAACAGTAGACCATCTGAGGCACCTCGCTCTCGTGCGTGAATTGCAGAGTTTAAGTAAACACGGTACGCATTGTTGCATGTTCCATTGCCCCCAACTTTACCGCCTGAGATGGTTGCTCCGTTATAGGTAGTATACGGAGTCGTGAAAGTTGAGATTCCGTAAATGCTTGCGAGACCTTTCAAGCCGGAGGCAATCTCGTTGACGTTTAACAGCGAGGTCAACGTTACAGTCTGTGATCCCACACCCCGCGGTGCTACAGTACCTCCACTATAACGATCACCCGTCCCGATTGCAATGCCATTAGATTGGCGGCGTAACAGTGGTACCTTCCTCGGTAACCCTGCGCGCTCCTCAGGGAGAAGACATGCCGATGACAAAAGTGGTGCGAGGGCCGCGATATAGCACAAAGATGTGAACTTCATGACGACGGCTGAGGAGCAAGGAACAGATCAGAAAGTTGACTAAAGTCTATATAAATATATATATATATATATTCGCAGCCACTGCCCTTCAACGAGTACTTGTATGCCCTTAATATATGACATTTCGACGTAGCGGTCGATCCTGCACGATTTACCTTCTGTTTGAGGAAGCTGACAGGACGTCTACACATACTTAACCCCTAATGCTAGAGAACTAAGCCTGGCATTTGGGCAAGCTAAGAAGCTGATCGCGGGTGGTGGTCATGTATTAGGCAGGATATAAGGTATGATGATAAGATAAGGAGGTCGACAGTCTAGACCTGCCATATTGGGTCTCTACCCATGGAGGCGCTTGAGAGGATTAATGACGCGGACAATCCCGATCTAACGAACGAAGGAGAATTGCACCAGTCCTAATTACCGGCCGGGGCCGTAGGCCAAATAAAGTTACCCCTCCCTTGGCGATTACTAGTTAAAAGCGGTTAATACAGCTAATTAAGTCAAAGCATCCAACACTACTTCCGTAACATTATTTAAACTGCAACTAGCGAAAAGACGCCTTAGGGGAAAACTTATAACACAACTTCTACAATCCTACTTTTTGTAAGGCTTAGCTATATGACCTAGAAGATGTTCTTCTAGGAGTGCAGCAGGGGTGCAAGAATGCTAGGAGGGAGAAACGGTGGAGAGAGACAGTCAGGGGGGAGGGGGGGGGGGGTTGAGCTGCTCGTTTATACAACTCGAAAGCGGCATTAGGTCCGTTCACGCGCGTTCGGGCGCCAAACCCCGCAGGTTGAACACCACGATCTAGATTATGTTATATAGTAATAGTAGATATGAGATATAATTTAAAAAAGCCTAAATTACTATTAACGTAGGTCGTGGCCAGAGCGGCGCCATGGCCAGAGCGGCGACTTGGCTCACCCCACCAAAATCCAGAGCAAGAACACTAAACTACTAACTTAGAAAAATCGCAAATAATTCAATTACTACCACCCTAATTCATCTATATCATCCTCAGAAAGCTCTTCTTCGCTCTCTTCATCTATTTCCTCAATTATAGCTTCAGTTATAAGTTGTTGCGTTATTCTAGACCTCTATGAAGCTGTTGCTGCTTCTGCTTCTACTACTTGCGACTAGAGTTCTTCTGTAGAAATATAGAATTAACCCTTCAAAACTGCTCTTTTACCCTTATTCTGTACTCTACGCTTCTGAATAATTAAGCGTAAGTTATTACACTCTCTTTTTTAAAGGGTATTGTATGTATTAAGGCGTTCTAACTCATCTGCTACTTATTAATATATCGCTTTGTAGGAGTATTCAAAACACCTTAATTTAAGGCTATAGAAAGCACTATATTTGCCTTATGAAGTGTTTGAAAATCAGATAGACTGCTGTTTAAGAATACCTTCTTAAAAATATCATGCTCTATAGGAGTATAAGGCCATTCTAATATTACGTCTATTATAGGAAGCGTAGCTGCTTAAATGACTGTTTGTAGCTAGAATGGCTATAGCCTACTTCCTCTCTATATAGAAGTAATATTTAAGTTAGAAAATACTAATTCTCTTACTTTTATATATGCTTCAAGCTACTCTACTTTTTATATTTATAGGAGTTGCGCCTTATTAAGGTATAATAGTATAACGTAGGTCATGGCGTAAGCAGTCTAATGGCGTAATGCGCCTATGTACCTTTACAGCTAAATTTATATGTAATGGTACTTAGATCTTAAAATCTTAAACTTAAATAACTCTATTAATAAAATTATTAAGACTTATTCCTCTTAGACTATTACTCTTTATATACTAATATACTACAATTAAATTCGTGAGAACGTAGGCTAGTCTTATTAAAGAGTTATTTATAGTTTAAGTTTTCCTATACTAATATTTTGTATGGCAAAAGTTTAAACCTTCATATCTCTTGTAAAACAAAGGTAGCACTACTAGCGTTTTTATACATATTATATTAGCATATAAAGAGTAACAGTCTAAGAGTATTAAGGTTTATAATCACTATTATAAAAGTTATTAGGGTTTTAAATCTAGTCACGTGACCTTAAATTTGGTGGTTTGGTAACGTAAGTCGTGGCGTAATGGGTATAATGGCGTAATGGGTACAGTGTACCTTTACAGCTAAATATGTATACAAAGGTACTTATAATAATAGAATTTAGAACCTTGACTACTCCCTTAATAAAATTTGTAAGGCTTAACCCTCTTATATATAGAAACCCCATATAATTATCTACTATATGTAAAGACACTAGTAGCTCTAGCTTTGTTTTTGCATAAGTTATTAATGGTTTTAGGTTTTGCCATATAAAAATTTTGTATAGTAAATCTAAAAATGCTAATAACTTCCTTATTAGGCTAGCTTACAAGTTAGCATTTTTAAATATAATGTATAAGTATCTAAAGATTCTAAATCTAAAAGCATTAAGCTTTAATTAGCTTAGTTAAAAAGTATTAAACGTTTAAATATAGGTCACGTGACACAAATTCGCTTGTAATTTCAGTATACCCATTACGCCATTATACCCATTACGCCACGACTTACGTTAGGGTAGACTGCTTACGCCATTAGACTGCTTACGCCACGACCTAACGTAAGTCGTGGCGTACTGCGGGTAATGGCGTACTGCGGGTATGTACCTTTACAGCTAAATTTATATGTAAAGGTACTTAAATCCTAAAAACTTTTAACCTCTAATAACTCTATTAATAAAATTATTAGAACTTATTCATCTTATAAATAAGATGTTTATATACGTATACGCTATGCTTAATTACGCTATTATGTAAGCTAGCCTTATGCAGAAGATATTAACAAGTGTAGATTTGCCATACAAATATTTTGTATAGCAAATACTTATACTTCTAATAACTTATGTAACTTAATATAGTTACTTCTAGCGTTTTCACATATTAATTATTAGTATATATAGACCCTTTATATAAGAGGAATAAATTATAATAAATTTATTAACAGAGTTATTTAACTTTGAAGTTTTAGGATTTAAGTACCTTCACATATAAATTTAGCTGTAAAGGTACATACCCGCAGTACGCCATTACCCGCAGTACGCCACGACTTACGTTACGTTACACGAAGCTACAATTGAGGAAATAGATGAAGAGAGTGAAGAAGAGTTATATGACAGCGATTTAGATGAATTAGCATTATAATTGTTAACTTATTTTCGATTTTCTAAGTTAGTAGTTTAGTGGATTTTGGTGTGGTTTTCAGAATCGCCGCTTACACCATGTCGCCGCTTACACCATGACTTACGTTACCCCTTTAACACCTGCTTTGTAACCCCATTTATCCTTTGTGCCTCAACTCTACGTCCTAACTTAACACATAAGTTAGGATGCCTTTGAATAAATTGTAGAACCCAATCTTGCCTAAGAGGTAACGTAAGTCATGGCGTAACCGGCACAATGGCGTAACCGGCACAATGGCGTAACCGGCATAATGTCACTTTACACTGAACTTTGTATAGAAAGGTACTTACTTCTAATGATTTTTGAAATGATCATAACTTTTGCACTTTTGACTGTACAGCTTAGCTCTTTTGTATGGTAATAGTACGCATATTGTTCTATTATGTATAGAAGCTATAAAATATTCACGACCTTATTAAAAAAGTTGATTTTTTTTGGTGAGGGAACAACACATGATTATGCCGGTTACGCCATTGTGCCGGTTACGCCATGACTTACGTTAACTTAGGAAGTATTTGAGGTTGTTGTTGTTGTTGTTGTTGTTGTTGTAGGTGTTGTTAAGGCTGAAAAACGCAACACTTATTTAATTGGACTTCATCTGCAACCTCACGTAATATCCGATGGCTAGGAGCGTAGCCGCTTGTAGTAAGCTCTTTAATCCACTTTAAGAGGGGTTTCTCTTGATTTTTAGATAGGAGTTGATGCTTCTAATGGGATTTGCAAGCGTTCTACATACACTGCTTATGCGCCTCCGCACAGTATCTGGCCTAAGTCCTAAGGCAGTAGCTGCAGCTTGTGCAGTTTTATATTTACCATTTTCTACTCCTAAAACAGCCTTAGAAAGTAATATATCACGCTCTTGAGCCTTAATACTCCTTTTCCTAACCATATTAATGATATAATAGTTGATGGTTGATAGTAGTATGTTGGTGTTCTTGCTCTGGATTTTGGTGGGGTGAGCTAAGTCGCCGCTCTGGCCATGGCGCCGCTCTAGCCACGACCTACGTTATACTTTAAGTTATAACATACTATATTATTATAGAGCAGCTATTATTAATTACTAGAATATATCCATAAGCTAGCTCTCTTTATTTACTACTACTTTAAAACTTATGTCCTAACTTAGAACAACTTAGGTTGAATTTAAGTAATGTTATTCTTCTTAAAACTAATGGTTATGAAGGTAACTGCTTTGTACTGTTTCTAGAATATATATAGAGAAGGAAGGCCTCTAACCTAAATAATTAAGTCCTACTCTAAATAGTAGATGAAGAAGATAACAACAACAATAACACACGTAATAACTTAAGACAATTTAAGGTCATTGCTTTTACACTAGCAAGCTTAATAAAGGCAAGCTTTTAGAGTGGCAGCGCACGTAGCAACAATGTCACGTGTAAACAAACAAACAAACACTTACATGATAACCTAGAACACATGTAGAATAATAGTATGTTAGTAGGTTTATATAAAAGGAAACCCCTAATATATAATTAAACCTTTAGAAATAGACAAAAAAAATCCTTCTAAGACTTAACGTAAGTC
>NW_017263759.1:0-563 GCF_001662655.1 Pseudogymnoascus verrucosus | reverse complement strand
AAGTCGTGGCCATACCGGCTCAATGGCCATACCGGCTTTTAGTACCTTTACATACAAGTTTGTATGTAATGATACTTACACTTACAAAAATCAGAATATTATAACTCCTTTAATAAAAATGCTAGAGTATGTCCCTCTTATATATAGAAACTTTAAACTATTGTATACTATATATAAAAACGCTAATAGCACTAGCTTCTTTTTGCATAAACTATTAAAGATTTTAACTTTTATCATATAAAAATTTAGTATGGCAAATCTAAAACTGTTAATAACTTCCTTATAACACTAGCTTATATGCTAGTGTTTTTAATTATAAGGTATAGGTATATAAAGACTCTTTAAATAAGAGGGTTAAGTCCTACTATTTTTATTACAAAAGTTATTAGGAATTCAATTGTAGGTCATGTGATGTAAATGTGACCAACTTTTGGTGGGGTCGGCAAATGAGCCGGTATGGCCATTGAGCCGGTATGGCCACGACTTACGTTAAGCCCTATAAAGCCAACATGTGCGTTAACGTAGGTCATGGCCAGACCTGCTACATGGCCAGACCTGCTACC
>NW_017263758.1:0-9233 GCF_001662655.1 Pseudogymnoascus verrucosus | reverse complement strand
TAGAACGGCCACATACTCCTATAGAGCATGATATTTTTAAGAAGGTATTCTTAAACAGTAGTCCACCTAATTTTAATACTCTTTAAAAAGCGAACTCTATGCTCTCTTCTACAATAAGTTAGAGTGTTTTGAATACTCCTACAAAGCGATATATTAATAAGTTAGCAGATGAGTCAGAACGCCTTAATACACGCAACACCCTTCAAAAAAGAGAGTGTGATAACTTACGCTCAATTATCTAGAAGCGCAGAGTACAGAATAAGGGTAAAAGAGTTGTTTTAAAGGGTCAATTTCACATCTCTACAGAGGAGTTACAGTTGCAAGTTGTAGAAGCAGAAGCAGCAACAGCAACAGCTTCACAGAGGCCTAGAATAACGCCACGACCTATAAACGAAGCTATAATTAAGGAAATAGATGAAGAGAGTGAAGAAGAGCCTTCTAATGATGATATAGATGAATTAGGGTAGTAGTAATTAAATTATTTACAATTTCCTAAGTTAATGGTTTGGTGGTTCTGTTGTAGATTTTGGTGGGGTCAGCAATTGAGCCGGTATGGCCATTAAGCCGGTATGGCCACGACTTACGTTAATGCACATAGCTGTTAAGCTTAGCCATGTGATATTATTCCTATTAAGGAAAGAGCCAGAATAATTAAAGAGAGAGAGCTAGAACAGTTTAAATTAAAATGGTCATTTTTAAATAAATACTTATGTAATAACTTAGAACGTAATATAAATAGAACACACGTAGTAACTTAGAACATAATGTAAATAGAACACACATAATAACTTAGAACATAAAGTAAATAGAAAACATAACGTAAGTCATGGCGTACTGGCTACAATGGCGTAATGGCTGCAATGTATCTTTACAGCTAAACGTGTATGTAAAGGTACTTACAATTACAGAATTTAGAACCTTAACTACTCCATTAATAAAAATTGTAAGGTTTAGCCCTCTTATATATAAAAACTCTATATAATCATCTACTATAAATAAAGACACTAGTAGCTCTAGCGTATTGTTAAATAAGTTCATTAAGGTTTTAGATTTTGCTATACATTTTTTTATATATAGTAAATCTAAAATGGCTAATAACTTCCTTATTAGACTAGCTTATAAGTTAATATTTTTAAGTATAATGTATGTGTATATTAAGTCTCTAAGTACAAAAGCATTAAACTTTAACAAACTTAGTTAAAAAGTTATTAAAGGTTGAAATGTAGATCACATAATACAAATTAGCTTGCAATGGCAACTACAGCCATTACGTTATGGTAGCCATTACGCCATGACCTACGTTATAGTAAATAGAACATATAACGTAGGTCGTGGCCATACCGGGACTATGGCCATACCGGGAATCCGGCAACCACCACTAAAATAGAGGGTCACGTGACCTAAATGAAAACTGTAATAACTTTTACAATAGTGCCTATAAAACTTAATCCTCTTATGTTCTTAGTCTTTATCTACATATATACTATAGCTAAATGTTTTAAAGTGTAAGCTAGCCTTAGAAAGGAGTTATTTATAGTTTAAGTTTTGCCATATAAATATTTTGTATAGTAAAAGTTTAAACCTTAATATCTCTTATAAAACACAACTAGTACTACTAACGTTTTCATATATATTAGATAACTATATAAATATCGTTAATATAAGAGGGCTAGGCTATACATCTACTAATTAAAAAGTTATTAAGGTTTTCATTTAGGTCACGTGACCCTCTATTTGGTGGTGGTTGCCGGATTCCCGGTATGGCCATAGTCCCGGTATGGCCATGACCTACGTTATAGAAAAGAATACTACCTTTATGTAAACATGTAATTTAGACCTTTGGAAATAGATAAGTCTTTAGTTTTTATAGCACTATAGTTTTTATTTATTTACTTAATTAAGCTCATTATAACTACCTAGCGGCAAACTAGTTGCTGTTTCCGGCTGGTTTAGGCGCTGCTTTGTGCAGCCAAGTTGTCAAAATCTCACACTGCTTTAACGCTCGGGTACCTACCTAATAGCAAAACGGCAAGACCTAGCCAGACGTAGCTGGCTAACGCAGGAACACCAAAACCAGAGCGAGCTTTAAGCAGCCGTTTTAGCCCTCAGAATATAGGTGCCCTCCAGCCCCTTGTGACTAAGTTAAAGATGGCTTTCCTTATGTCTACCCTACCTTTCCTTCCTACCATACTCATTACCCTCCTCGCTCGCTCCTGTCCCATTCCTCTTCCACGATACAGTTCCTTTAGAGCAGGCTTCTTCTAAGATCTCCTACTTCTCTTCTAACACCAAGACCGTCATTGGCGTCGTCCCCCTTCCAACGTCTCCTACTTTCTCTTTAACACCAAGACCGTCGTTGCCGTCGTCTCCCCTGAATAATTTGATATGCGGCGTCGCTAGCTCTCACGAAGCTTGTCTAGCAGCGATGTGTCAGACTCCGAGGATAACGATGATAGCACCGACTCCGATACTATTCCGACAAATATTGATACTAATGTAGAGGATAAGGGCTTGGGGCGGCGACTTTGATACTACAGATGTTGAGAACCGGCCGGAATTCTGCGCTCTCCGTCTGTTCACAGTTCATTAATGGTGAATAAGCATAACTACTGGATAAGCTGGTTTTGCAAGCAACGGTAATGTCGTATGTGCAATTTGATGCTTACTAGCTAGGCCCCTCCCTAATGTATGCCACGGCCGCCGAAAATTGATTCCCTACATACCAGACTATTCTAATACTAATATAGCCTTCTAAAGGCAGACTACTGCAGCCACTAAGTGCCAGCAACAGTTCAACTATATTAAAATCTATCCTACAATTCTTATAATTATAAGACACATCATCAAAGCATCAGCTGTTGAAATACTCTATTAATTAATAGGTGAAATACAGAAGCGACAAACCTAAAATGCATCTAGAAGGAAAAGCTCATGGATTAACAAGACATATGAGTATAGGAAGCTATATAGCGCAGATGTGGCTTTAATTATCTACTAGGATGGGTGATATAGATCTGTTAGCAGGCCCTGATTTCCACCGTTAATGGAAGAAATTGTGAGTCTGTCTAAGATGTTAATAGGATTGTGTTAATTATGAGTTAGACAGTGGAATATCCGGTGGGGCATCTAAAGGCCGACTTAAAAAAAAGAGCGGAACTGAAGGGGAATACAGTCGCTTGCAAACCGGCTTCCCCTTAGTATACAGCTCCAAAAACATCCACCTAACTCTTGACTAGGGCCATCAGGCAAATCTAGCCAAATATGATTAGACGCAGAGTATGTACTCAATCAACCACGCCCACCCCTAAATGTGTCTTGCAACCGCTCCAAAGTCATGCGAGAACTGCACCATGAAGCGAAATCTGTTTCACGCCAAAAAAAACTCAGGTGATTTTAATTTAACCTGCATTTCCGCAAGAATTAGTACTATTATATCCAGTTGTAAATTTGACCTTAATCTATTACACGTAATAAAGCAGCTAAGGATGGGCTGATCGCCCAACATCGGCGCAAGGGTGCAGATTTCGCAGACAAGTAAAGTTAAAATTAGATCATGAAGATGGCATTCGCTTTTTCAGTAAGCTAATGGTGATACAGAGTCTTACAAGGCTTATCCTTTCACTTATATTTGGGACATATCGCAACTCCGCTCTTCGTTCCAGTTCGACAGTGGGGGGGTTTGTTTTATATGCTGCGCCTCAGTGCAGCAAAGTATATAGGCATAGCCTTCGCCATACGTCCTCTCATCCAGCTTAGTAGAATAAAATAAAAGCGATTATGTTCATCAAAGTAAAATTTAAATTTATTGTAATAAATAAACTTCATTAAGAGTAAGAGCTGTTTAAGATAGCTAATGAGAACCCGATAGTAACAACCTTCCCAGATTTGCAGCCGATAGCGAGTCTTGACTCCCTCAGTAATGAAGCACCGGAATGTATAGGCCGGTAGTCAGGTGGTAACCAGAGTAAGTTTTGTGCGTTCCACGTAATCCAAGACCCGCTAATAGCTAATCCTTTGCGATTGCTTTTCCTGCCGCCCTCTTGGGAAGATTCGGACACAGAAACGAGTTTTGGTTTACCTAATTTGATACGGCCGATGTTGGTAATAAGGCTAGAGTCTGCAATATCAAATAATAAACTAGAGATGTATCCGCTAACTGCGATAGTTTGCTGCAGCATGCCGGTGGTTGCGTCCCAGATTCTTATGGTCTTGTCAGATGATGCCGATGCCAGCAGCTTTGAGTCGTGGGAGAAGACTACTGAGAAGACATAATCAATATGGCCGTCAAGCATCTCCTGCAGCGTGCCTGTGGCCGTGTTCCAGATCTTAACAATGTTGTTGCTCCAAAGCTTAACAGCCTCGTTGTCCGGCGCATCGCCCGAGGCTAGCGCTAGTAGATTTGAGTCGTGTGAAAAGGCCACTGAGTTAACCCAACCGCTATGGCCTTTGAGAGTCTGCTGCAGCGTGCCTGTGATCCAGTCCCAGATCCTAACAGTGTCGTCGGATGCTGACGCTAGCAGCTTCGAGTCATGCGAGAAGGCCACTGAGTTAACCCAACCGCTATGGCCCCTGAGTGTCTGGTGCAGTGTGCCAATAGTCGCATCCCAGATCCTGATAGTCTTGTCGCCTGACACTGATGCTAGCAGTTCCGAGTCGTTTGAGAAGATCAGTAAGTGAACCACGCAGCTATGGCCCTCGAGCTGCAGCGTGCTAGTAGCTATGTCCCAGATTCTAATGGTCTGGTCGCATGATGCTGACGCTAATAGCTTCGAGTTGTGCGAGAAGACTACTGAGGTGACGACATGGCTATGGCCCTTAAGCGTCTTCTGTAATGTGCCTATAGCTACATCCCAGATTATAACAGTGTTGTCGCATGATGCTGATGCTAGCAGCTTCGAGTCGTGCGAGAAGGCTACTGAGCGGACTGAGTTGCTATGGCCCTTAAGTGTCTGCTGCAACGTGCCAATAGCTGCGTCCCAGATCCTAACAGTCTTGTCACCTGACGCCGATGCTAGCAGCTTCGAGTCGTGCGTGAAGGCCACTGAGTTGACCGAGGCGCTATGGCCCTTGAGCGCCTGGTGCAGCGTTCCAGTGGCTGCGTCCCAGATCCTAATAGTATTGTCACCTGACGCTGATGCTAGCAGCTTCGAGTCGTGCGAGAAGACCACTGAGGTAACCACGCTGCTATGGCCCTCGAGTGTCTGGTGTAGCATGCTAGTAGCTGCATCCCATATTCTAACAATCTTGTCAAATGACGCTGATGCTAGCAGCCTTGAGTTGTGCGAGAAGACCACTGTAGTAACTCCGCTACTATGGCCCTTTAGTGTCTGCTGTAGCGTGCCAGTAGCTGTGTCCCAGATTCTAACAGTCTTGTCGTACGACGCTGATGCTAGCAGCTTCGAGTTGTGCGAGAAGGCCACTGAGCGGACTGAGTTGCTATGGCCCTCGAGCGTCTGCTGCAGTGTGCCAGTGGTCGCATTCCAGATCTTGACAGTGTTGTCGCTTAAGAGCCTAGACTCTAACGCCGACGTCTGGCCCGACGCTGACGCTAGTAGCTTCGAGTCGTGCGAAAAGGCCACTGAGTTGACATTGCTGCCATGGCCTTCGTGCGTCTGAAGCGTGGCATTCCAACCTGGTTCTACTACTGGCTGCTGTGATATCCAATTTGGTATATAACCTTGGAACATATTTCGAATAACACTGTCCTTTGGGGAGAAGATAAGTGCAGCAGAATAGAGCTGGAGGGGTGACAGCTCAGCTATTGAGAGGTGACTAAGAATAAACCGCCTTGCGTCATAAAGAAGTGCAGACAGTTCAATGCTTTCTGTTGGCTAAATGATATTTATTTAGTAAAACGTCGTACTTGATATTAGTAAGTAACATACCCTTAATATAGCTATTAGGTCATTAATCATGCCAATGGCTTCTGGTAACCTCTGAATAAAGCTCAATGCTTCAAGCCAATGGAGGAAGTGGCGTTGGAGAAATTTGTAGACTTGGTCGTCGTCGGATATGATGTTTCTACCTTCCTTTAGGTGGTACACCCAATACTGACAAGCATATTGGATATCTAGTGGAATTTTTGCATTTATCGTTTGCCTATCAACATCTGCCTGTAGCCTCTCTGGCACTTGAAGATTGCAAATATCATTTTTTAGTCCCTTCGATAAAGTTTGAAGGCATTGTGTCGCCAATCTCTGGTGGCACTTCTGTTCATTAATCCAGAATGGATGCTCCTCGCGCTTCTCACTGTCGAGGAGGAAGTCACGGAATGAAAGGTGGAGTAGTCGTACTGGTATATCTGGATTAGAAGGGATACTCAAAACTGAGTGGAGGAGGTCTAAAATGTGATTGACTCTTGCATTGGAGATATCAAGTAGTCGAGCAAGAGAAACAGTAGATAGAGGGCTGGCGAGAATCACGATCGAGCCAACGACTTCCTCAAAATTTTTAACTAGTTCGTCTTTTTGTGAGTTAGTAAGCCCAACAAGCAACTGGTCAAGGACTGGGAGATACGTTGCGTCAAGCGCAGATTCCTGGCTTTTAGTCTTATATTTCAAAACTTTCGTAAGTTGTTCCCCAGGCTCGCCGCATCTACGATCCTTAACAAACAAGCAGATTGTTGCAGCAAAAATGAACAATGGGATAGCCATTTGGACTAGACTTTGGACATTTGCTTGTCCTGGCCAATCTGTAGGCAGTTGGCGGTCTAGAATAACTGATTTGTTGTACTCATCCCGAATTCTTGCTAGCTCATATTCAAGGAAGGCAGAGATGTCATGCTCGATAATAGGGTTGGGGACCTCATGCAGAACCAAACACTTATATCTGCCACTTATGTCCTCAAAGCCGAGGCGAATTGGTAGCTCTGGCCTGCTTGTCAAAAAGAACTTAAGGCGTACCGATGTTATCTGCTGCACTTGTTGGAGGAGATGAATTATAACGCAAAGGTCCTCTTCTCGGTTGCACTCGTCAAGGGCATCAACAACTATCACTATGCTTAACGATTTCTGAGGATCAAGACGTATCTTGCTAAAGGGTTGTATGACTAGCGTCTCAAACTGTTGCTTTAGAGCCTTGTTAGAGATAGCTGGGTCAGCTTCAATTGCATGTCGGATATGTGGAGCTAACGAAGGTAGTTTCTGGACAAGCTGTGCAGCAATTGTCGAAAAGAACAATCCTGCATGATTACGGCTGCCTTCACCTCTCTTAAAGAAGAAGCTAGCGCCGAGCTCTCCATCTTTAGCAAAATTCTGGGCCATAGTGCGGGAGATTGTCGACTTGCCAGTGCCAGCCATACCACTCAGCCAGTATATAGATTCACTGCTAGGGTCACTTGCCCACGTATTTATCTGTTGAATAAGTTGAACTCGAGTGCCTTTATAGCATCTAGCATTATGCTCTTCGGCGTGGGAGTCGAACGCGGCGTCGTCGGCAGACTGTAGTCTGTCAAGAACAATTTCTTGATGGATGCTAAGAACTTGTACTCTATAGGCACTAATGTCAACTCCGCTCCGTTTGAATATACATAATATTACGTACATTTGGTCGAATTGGAGACTGAAAGATACGCTATCCTTGCATTTCCCTAGTTTCTTCATAGTGTCCTCCACCTCATGACTCTTAAAGGGCCACGCTAAGGCGTGCCTCCCGAACCGACTCATCAATTCATATTTTCGAGGCTTCAACTTTGTCTCTAGCTGGGCGAGCTGCTTCTTGGACTCCTTCACCCCATCGCGTAAATTTTGGGATGACTGGAGTTTTGCACCATTTGCACCATCACATAGCGACTGAGCTTGCCCGAGGATTTCTTTTAATTGTCTAATCTCCTCCTGAAGGCGTTCAATGTCGTCTCTAGCATTCTTGACCTTGGCGTAGTACTCAGAGCACTGTGAAGCAACCTTTGCAGATAAGTCAATAACTGCGATAATGCTTGCAGTAAGCCCGATCGCCGCCATTACTGTTGCAAGGAGCCTGATAAATGGATCGTGTACTAAATATCTTCAGTCTTCTGGCTGAGCCTCCAGTTGGAGGAGGCTGTGACCTACCTTGAGAACTAGACGCTGGGAGTGTACAGTAGTGCTGCCTGCACTGCTCATACTGCTTTTGCTGAGTGCGCGTTGTACGATGATGATGAGGTTGGGTTCAGCCGTACCTGTATGATTGCCATACGCACTTAGCCTAATTTAGTTGAGAGCGGCTACTTCACCAATCAGTCGCTGTAAGCTTGCTGAGTCAAATATAATTAACTGCCTGGGGATTTGATCCACATCTCGTGGTATTCGGCTGTGCCGGCCACGAGCAACTGTAGACTAGTGTCATGGATTATTCATAACACGTCCTCTTTGCATCTCGGAAGGTGACCTCCTTCCTCCACATGTGGAAGTATTATATAGTGAGGAATGTCATCAATGAGGTCTCTAGTAAGGCTTCATTTGTCAACGATTTTCAGTTCTTGGGAACACATGGCAGCGGATGTAGATCTCGCGTATCTTGAGACAAACAGGCGCGATTAACGATTATAATCTGATCCCGACTACAGTATAATCTGACAGCAATAGAGCCATGTGCGGGATGACAAGATGGCGGGGTCGTTCACGGCACGTGAATTCATTCGCTGATTCTGCCAATGGCTGATCGGCTTTACTAAGCGGTATCGAATGTGTAACTCAGTTACATTTTGCGGCGATGCAGGTAGATACACCGGATCATATATCAGTGAAAATTGAGCAAAAGCCATTAATGAACCTCAGTAGTTGGCAATGAGGGACCTCCAAAGGCGGTCAAATTGATTGGCATGCGGATATCCCGTTATGTGGGCTGCAACTCTCCGGCACCTCCCGGGCGATCGATTTGGCAGGACCCCACTGTGAGCCGAATCAACTGCGACTATGAGACGAATGACATGTCGGCAGCAGGAGACCTAATGGATTTATCAGCCAAGGTGCTGCTTACAATATGATTCATTGCGATGACGCAACATCACAGGACCTGTGAATATTGAGATACAAAATAGTAAATATTCGGGCATCCTCTAACGTAAGTCATGGCCTTACCGACCGTATGGCCTTACCGACATAGTGGGGTTGGCCACCCCATCAAACCCATTAACACCAACCTACTACCACCTTACAATGGTGAAGCGTAAGAGTAGGAGAGCTCAAGAACGCAATTTACAACTGTCTAAAGCAGTTCTAGGAGTACAGACTGGAAAATTTAAATCAGCGTATGCT
>NW_017263757.1:0-9860 GCF_001662655.1 Pseudogymnoascus verrucosus | reverse complement strand
ACCCTTTAAAACTGCTCTTTTACCCTTATTCTGTACTCTACGCTTCTGAATAATTGAGCGTAAGTTATCACTCTCTCTTTTTTGAAGGGTATTGCGTGTATTAAGGCGTTCTGACTCATCTGCTAACTTGTTGATATATCGCTTTGTAGGAGTATTTAAAACACCTTGATTTAAGGCTGTAGAGAGCACAGAATTCGCTTTTTGAAGGGTATTAAAATCAGGTGGACTACTGTTTAAGAATACCTTCTTAAAAATATTATGCTCTGTAGGAGTATGTGGCCGTTCTAATACTACTACGTCTGTAGTAGGAAGTGTAGCTGCTCGAATGACTGTTTGTGGTTGAAATGGCTGTAGGCCACTCCCTCTCCATACAGAATTAATATTTACATTTGAAAAAGCAGCTTCTCTTACAGTAATATATGCTTCTAGCCACTCTGCTTTTTGTATTCGTAGGAGTTGTGCCTCATTTAGGTGTGAGAGAGCAGTTGTAAGGTGTTGCTTTAAGGGCCTAAAAATCGAAATATTAAGTGGCTGTAGAACATGAGATGTATAAGGAGGTATTATAAGGAGCGATATTCGATTTTGAATGTAGTGTGATATAAAGCTTCCACTTATATGGCTATTGTAGCTATCGCAAATTAGGAGCTGTTGCTATAACGTAGGTCATGGCCATACCGGGACTATGGCCATACCGGGAATCCGGCAACCACCACCAAATAGAGAGTCACGTGACCTAAATGAAAACTGTAATAACTTTTACAATAGTGCCTATAAAGCTTAATCATCTTATGTTCTTACTCTTTATCTACATATATACTGTAGCTAAATGTTTTAGAGTGTAAGCTAGCCTTAGAAAGGAGTTATTTATAGTTTAAGTTTTGCTATATAAATATTTTGTATAGTAAAAGTTTAAACCTTAATATCTCTTATAAAACATAACTAGTACTACTAACGTTTTCATATATATTAGATAACTATATAAATATCGTTAATATAAGAGGACTAGGCTATACATCTACTAATTAAAAAGTTATTAAGGTTTTCATTTTAGTCACGTGACCCTCTATTTGGTGGTGGTTGCCGGATTCCCGGTATGGCCATAGTCCCGGTATGGCCATGACCTACGTTAGTCGTCCGTTTTGTGTTGCTTTTGCTCTTGTAGAGGGCTCAAAAACGCGTTTTAACTACTCTAATCTATAAAGATTGCTTGTCTATCCTTTTGTATTTGCAGAGAAGTGCCATTTTTGTATAACCTCCTTTAGAATCTAGCTTTGTAGTATATTCTGTCCTTTGAAGATAATAAGGGGTTTAATAGCTGTTCTGTCTATATAGATGCATTTAACAGCAGACACCTATTCCTATTAGCTAGGATAAGCCTAAAATTGCGTATAGAGTGTAGAGTCGACTATAATTCGTATAGATTGCATAGTTCTAATTGAAAATCTAGTCTTATCTATATTGTAGGTGTTATAGTTTTCGATTTTTAGCTCTGTTATAAGGCTTTTGTATACGTTAAACCACCCCTTTAACACCTCTTTTGTCACTCTATTTATCCACTGTGCCTCAACTCTATGTCCTAACTTAACATGTAAGTTAGGATGCCTTTAAATGAATCGCGGAACCTAATCTTGCCTAAGAGGTAGCTTAGGAGGTATTTGTAGTTGTAGTTGTTGAGTTTAAGGTTGTTGTTGTAGGTGTTGTTATATGTGTTGTTGTTGAGGCTAAAAAACACAACACTTATTTAACTAGACTTCATCTGCAACCTCTTGTAGGATTCGATGGCTAGGTGCGTAGCCACTATTTGTAAGCTCCTTTATCCATTTTAATAAGGTACGCTCTTGATTTTTAGATAATAGTTGCTGTTTTTAACGCGCTTCTTGCCTTGAAGGCTGTTGTTAGCTAACGCGCTTACTAATAGTATTGCAGCTTAACCCTAAGGCCTTAGCAGCCTTATATAACGACTTATACTTCTTATTTTAGATGCCTAGGATAGCTTTAGCTAATAAAGCTTCTAATTCCTTTGATTTTTGACTTTTTTGACGCACTATAATTGATTTTAGGTGGTTAATAGGGTGTAGTAAATAACTACACTTACTTTAGTGGGGTAACGTAGGTCATGGCCTAAGTGCTGCCATGGTCTAAGTGACAATTTAGCGGGGTAGTGGTAGTAGTGACCCCATCAAACCAGCCGACTAGTAGTTACTACTTCTACTATATAGTTAAAAATGGTAAAACGTAAGAATATTAAGGCTCAAGAGCTTGATTTACGTGTTTCTAAGGCAATTGAAGGAGTTAGGTTAGGAAAATTTAAATCAGCAAATGCTGCAGCAATTGCTCTAGGCCTACACCCTAATACTGTCCTTAAGCGTCTAAGAGGTGGCTCTACGCGACGTGAGGCGCGACAACAACAACAGCTCCTGTCAAAAAATCAAGAGCAAACGCTCTTAAAGTGGATTAAGGAGCTTACTACAAGCGGCTACGCTCCTAGCCATCGGATATTACGAGAGGTTGCAGATGAAGTCCAGTCAAATAAGTGTCGCGTTTTTCAGCCTCAACTACAACAACAGCAACAACAAACACAACAACCTCAACAACCTCAACAACCTCAACAACCTCAACCTCAAATACCTAACTTACCTCTTGGGCAAGAGTGGGTTCCACGATTCATTCAAAGGCATCCTAACTTACGTGTTAAGTTAGGACGTAGAGTTGAGGCACAAAGGATGAATGGGGTCACAAAGCAGGTGTTAAGGGGGTGGTTTGACGCGTACAAGAGCCTTATAACAGAGCTAAAAATCGAAAACTACAACACTTATAATATGGATGAAACTGGATTTTCAATTGGAACTATGCAATCTACACGAATTATAGTCGATTCTACACTCCGTACGCGATTTCAAGCTCATCCTAGCCGACAGGAATGGGTGTCTGCTGTTGAATGCATTTGCATAGACAGAACAGCTATCGACCCCCTTATTATTTTTAAAGGACAGAACATACTACAGAGCTGGATTCCAAAGGAGGTTATACAAAAATGGCACTTCTCTGTAAATACAAAGGGATGGACAAGTAATCTTCATAGATTAGAGTGGCTAAAACGCGTTTTTGAGCCTTCTACAAGAGCAAAAGCAACACAAAATGGACGACTACAGCAACGGCTCCTAATTTGCAATGGCCATGATAGCCATATAAGTAGAAGCTTTATATCACACTGCATACAGAATCGAATATCGCTCCTTATTCTACCTCCTCATACATCTCATGTTCTACAGCCACTTGATGTTGCAATTTTTGGACCTTTAAAGCAACACCTTACAACAGCTCTTTCGCACCTTAATGAGGCACAACTCCTACGCATACATAAGTTAGAATGGATGGAGGCATATATTAAAGCAAGAGAAGCTGGATTTTCGACTTCAAATATAACTTCTGCTTGGAGAGGGAGTGGGCTACAGCCATTCCAGCCGCAGACAGTCATTCGAGCAGCTACGCTTCCTACTACAGACGTCGTAGTATTAGAACGGCTACATACTCCTACAGAGCATGACATTTTTGAGAAGGTATTCTTAAACAGCAGTCCACCTGATTTTAATACACTCCAAAAAGCGAATTCTATACTCTCTTCTACAATAAGTCAGGGTGTTTTGAATACTCCTACAAAGCGATATATTCATAAGTTAGCAGATGAGTCAGAACGCCTTAATACACGCAATATCCTTTAAAAGAGAGAGTGTAATAACTTACGTTCAATTATCCAAAAGCGAAGAACACAGAATAAGGGTAAAAGAGCAGTTTTGAAGGGTCAATTCCACATTTCTACAGAAGAACTCCGGTCGCAAGTTATAGAAGCAGAGGCAGCAACAGCAACAGCCGCAGCTTCACAGAGGCCTAGAACAACACCACAACCTATAAACGAGGCTATAACTGAGGAAATAGATGAAGAGAGTGAAGAAGAGCTATATGACAGCGATTTAGATGAATTAGCATTGTAATTATTAACTTATTTTCAATTTTCTAAATTAGTAGGTAGGTAGTTTAGTCCTAGATTTTAGTAGGGTATCTAAAATTGTCACTTAGACCATGGCAGCACTTAGGCCATGACCTACGTTATAGCTCTAGGAAAGCGTCCCGTTACGCCATCCGTCCCGTTACGCCACGACTTACGTTATAGGAGTTGCACCTTATTTAGGTATAAGAGGGCAGTTGTAAGGTGTTGCTTTAAGGGCCTAAAAATCGAAATATTAAGTAGTTATAGCACATAGGATGTATAAGGAGGTATTATAAGGAGCGATATTCAATTTTGAATGTAGTGTAATATAAAGCTTCTACTTGTATAGCTATTATAGCTATTATAAATAGGGAGCCTTTATTGTAGTTTTCTATTTAGAAGTGTTGCTTTCACTCTTGTAAAGGGCTTAAAAACACGTTTTAACTACTCTAATCTATAAAGATTGCTTGTCTACCCTTTTGTGTTTATAGAGAAGTGCCATTTTTGTATAACTTCCTTTAGAATCTAGCTTTATAGTATATTCTATCCTTTAAAGATAATAAGAGATTTAATAGCTATTCTGTCTATATAGATGCATTTAATAGCAAACACTTATTCCTATTAGCTAGGATAAGCCTAAAAACGCATATAAAGTGTAGAGTCGACTATAATTCGTATAGATTATATAGTTCTAATTAAAAATCTAGTCTCATCTATATTGTAAGTGTTATAGTTTTCGATTTTTAGCTCTATTATAAGGCTTTTATACATGTTAAACTACCCCTTTAACACCTCTTTTGTTACCCTATTCATCCTCTATGCCTTAACTCTACGTCCTAACTTAACATGTAAGTTAGGATGCCTTTGAATAAATTGTAGAACCTAATCTTGCCTAAGAGGTAACTTAGGTATTTAAGGTTGTTAAGTTTGAGGTTCTTGTTGTTGTTGTTGTTGTAGGTGTTGTTGTTGAGGCTGAAAAACGCGCAACACTTATTTAACTGGACTTCATCTGCAACCTCCTGTAATATCTAACGTAAGTCATGGCGTAACCGGCACAATGGCGTAACCGGCATAATCATGTGTTGTTCCCTCACCAAAAAAAATCAACTTTTTTAATAAGGTCGTGAATATTTTATAGCTTCTATACATAATAGAACAATATGCGTACTATTACCATACAAAATAGCTAAGCTGTACAGTCAAAAGTGCAAAAGTTATGATCATTTAAAAAATCATTAGAAGTAAGTACCTTTCTATACAAAGTTCAGTGTAAAGTGACATTATGCCGGTTACGCCATTGTGCCGGTTACGCCATGACTTACGTTAATGGCTAGGAGTATAACTACTATTTGTAAGCTCTTTTATCCACTTTAAAAGTGTTTTTTCTTAAGTTTGAGATAGTAATTGATGCTTTAAGTGTGCGTGTTTATGTAAGGTGCGTCGCCCTTTAATATAGTTGACGACTGTATCTAGCCTAAGTTGTAAGGCCTTTGCAGCATCATTTGCTGATTTATATAAACCAGATTTAACTCTAGCTATAGCTTTAAGTATAAGTTTATCACGTTCTTGAGTCTTTAAGCTACGCTTACGCACCATATTAATATAGTAATTAATGAGTTGGTTGAAGTTGATTTTTCTTAAAGCTGCTCCTTATACTTTTGATGGGGTCGCTACCCCACAATCCCGGTATGGCCATGGTCCCGGTATGGCCACGACCTACGTTAATACTAGCAGAATTTAGATGGCTTATAGCTTAGTGCAAGAAGCCTGTAAATAAAACAAGAACAACGAACATTAAGGATAGGATAGGATAGGTTGTAGCGTCGATGTACCTTTCTCTAATGTATCCCGCTACATATCAAGATCTAAACGGGGTGGAATTCTAACCGCTTTCAGAAGCGGTAAGAGAGGGGTAGCTTATGGGTCGCGCTAAACCGCTTTGAAGTTCTCCATAGTTCAGGATGGATGATACGACAACAAAGCGTGATTCTAACTGCTTTCGGAAGCTGTAAGAGATCGGGGGTAGATTGTGGGGTGCGTGATGTTCAAACATTCCACGCGAGTACAAGACAGATCCCATCCCCTCCTCTTCCATTGTCCCTTCTTGCCAGGTTGAAATCGTGCAGATATTCCGCCAGGTTGTCTCATTCGGCATCAATCAAATTTATCATATATCTTCCTATTACCATGGCTGCTAGACTTTCGACGCGCATTAGTCTTCGATGGGTGCCAGATGAACCCGAAGAGCTCACCAATACCCTCGTCATGAACGTTGGTGGCTATTTCATGGATCTCCGCGTGAACAAAGCAGACCAATCCATCGACTGGGCAATGGCGGGCGAGCGACAAATTTTAAGCAAGAATCCTCGCAAGTTCCCTGCAGTTTCTTATTGCCTAGTGATTCCCTAACACGTTTATAGTAAAATGCCGCTGGATCAAAGCAATAGACTCCCTCGGTCCATCGGACCCAGACGAAGGCATATTCTCGCCGCTTCCAAACGGCGATGATCTCGAGACTGGCTCCATGCCTTGCGCGCACAAGAATGATGCTGTCACGGATTATGAAGAGGTGTGGCGAAAGCTAGATCTAGTGCCTGGACCGAAACGTGCTTGGATTATTCAGACTGTCGAGGACAGTTCCCATGGTGGCACATTTTTAGGACGAGTAGCAGGGTCATTCATGGCGTTACGACAAAAGGACGATCTTTCATTTTCGGTGCGGAGTGAAAGTTTAGATGAGAATGCACAGTGGAATGTGATATATGCTGTTGGCCAGGTAGAAGGAGTGCCTTCCTTTGCTGAAGTTGGCATTTCCGAGTTTGAGGGTGAGGAGGAGTGGAAAGAAGGTAATATAGTCTCGGTATTAGGCACAAAATATGTCGTACGAGCTTTTGAAGATCTCTCAAGTGAGATGGTATAAATTACGGTTAATATTAGAATTGCCACCCAAATTATCAAAATTATCAAAAACTCTTATGAGGAAGAAGATGCAGATTGCACCCATGCTCTAGGATCCTCCTTGTAGACGGAGAAGCCTTCTCACAGTAGCGAAGCCTGCATCAATCATAGAGATTCTACTTCCCGCTCAATAGTTGTCGTCAATTTAAAGTTATATGTTCTTATTCACCGCTGATCCAACTCCCGATGCAACTGTCCCGCTAAACCCAAAACACTCACACTATACCGTGCTCCAGTTCTCGCCAGAAACTTTGTAGTGCTGCGAGTAAATACGACCAAGATGGAAAGTCGGAAAATTTGGGTCGAGGGGCAGATTGAGACACTAGTGACTAAGGAGAGAGGTCATCGACAGGTCTAGGACGAGAGTTTCCGACTTTTCCTTTTTCTCCGTCTTTGCTATGCCTTTTAAAATAATATATCTAGACTAAAGAGAAAATCCAGTCACAACTTCAACTAGCGCAAGTTAGTTGTCTAACCACGTTTGTTACTCCACAGCCATAGGGAATATGAACTTATAGAGATTGTGAAGTTTGATATTTATCTTCCTGTTCTGCTATGGTGAAGTCTACACTCTAATGGCAGTGAAACAAACCCTAGAAGCTATGTTTTAACGATGTCTGTACTTCACCACCTACTCATGCTGTCTGTCTAACATCTAAGATGAGGCCGTGCTTTAAAGCCGACTAGACCCTTAGAATAAGGTGATAGCTTGAGTTTAAGATTACTTATAACAAGAAGTTATAGGACCCACTCTCTAAGCAAGGTTCTTTATCTCTATGGACAGAAAGCATCATGTAATAGGCACCTATAGTAGTTTACTACTTACTAACCAGTTTTTGGCAGCATCGATCGATAACGTAAGTCGTGGCGTAACTGGGCTAATGGCGTAACCGGGCTATGTACCTTTGCAGCAGAATTTATATATGAAGGTACTTAAATCTACAAACTTTAAACTTAAATAACTCTATTAATAAAATTATTAGAACTTATTCCTTATAGACTATTACTCTTTATATACTAATATACTATAGTTAAATTTAGAAGAACGTAAGCTAGCCTTATTAAAGAGTTATTTATAGTTTAAGTTTTGCTATACTAATATTTTGTATGGTAAAAGTTTAAACCTTAATATCTCTTAGAAAACAAATCTAGCACTACTAGCGTTTTTATGCATATTAGATTAGCATATAAAGAATAATAGTCTAAGAGGATTAAGGTTTATAATCACTATTATAAAAGTTATTAGGGTTTTAAATCTAGTTACGTGACCTTCGATTTGGTGGGGTGAGTAGGTAGCCCGGTTACGCCATTAGCCCGGTTACGCCACGACTTACGTTACAGCTAATGCAGCTCTGCGGTCTATTAACGGTAACTTTAGCGTTAATTTCGCCTTTAATCGGTTAGAGAAGAAATCAGATCTGATCTACTTAGTTCCTACTAGTACGTTGCTGTCTAGGCTTATAATGATGACTTATAACTAGGAATTATACAACTACATAATAACTTGAACATAGGTTGTAGAAGGTAAAGCTTACGTGATAACCTAAGCCTGTACAGAATAAATAGTACGCTAGAAGGTTTATATAAAGAGTTTTAGAGTATTAATGCACGTAATGAGAATGTCATGCATAAACAAACAAACAAACAACGCTTACATAATGTAATTGTTAGAGTTTATAAACCGACATAAGACTACTACAAGAGTGGGCGTTCCACATTTGCATAGTTTAATGTTTTAACATTAATAACTTAGAACACATGTAGGAACTACAACACTATGTAATAAATAACCTAGAACATAACGTAAGTCGTGGCGTAATGCGCCTAATGTACCTTTACAGCTAAATTTGTATGTAAAGATACTTACATTTTCAAAAAATAAAACTTAAACTAACGTAAGTCGTGGCGTAACCGGCACAATGGCGTAACCGGCATAGTGGGGTTAGAACCACCCCATCAAACTACTACCACCTTCAAAAATTGCAAATAATTCAATTACTACCACCCTAATTCATCTATATCATTATCTTCGCTCTCCTCGCTCTCTTCTTCACTCTCACTATTAGTTAAGTTAACCATTGAGGTAGGTTGTGGTGTTGTTCTATGCCTCTGTGAAGCTGTTGCTGTTGCTGTTGCTGTTGCTGTTGCTGCTTCTGCTTCTATAACTTGCGACCGTAACTCCTCTGTTGAGATGTGGAATTGACCCTTCAAAACTGCTCTTTTACCCTTATTCTGTGTTCTTCGCTTTTGGATAATTGAACGTAAGTTATTACACTCTCTTTTTTGAAGGGTATTGCGTGTATTAAGGCGTTCTGACTCATCTGCTAACTTATTGATATATCGCTTTGTAGGAGTATTCAAAACACCTTGATTTAAGGCTGTAGAGAGCACAGAATTCGCTTTTTGAAGGGTATTAAAATCAGGTGGACTACTGTTTAAGAATACCTTCTCAAAAATATCATGCTCTGTAGGAGTATGTGGCCGTTCTAATACTACTACGTCTGTAGTAGGAAGTGTAGCTGCTCGAATGACTGTTTGTGGTTGGAATGGCTGTAGGCCACTCCCTCTCCAAGCAGAATTGATATTTGAAGTTGAAAAAGCAGCTGCTCTTGCTTTTATATATGCTTCAAGCCACTCTGCTTTCTGTATTCGTAGGAGTTGCACCTCATTTAGGTGTGAGAGAGCAGTTGTAAGGTGTTGCTTTAAGGGCCCAAAAATTGCAACATTAAGTGGCTGTAGAACATAAGATGTATGAGGAGGTAGAATAAGGAGTGATATTCGATTCTGTATACAGTGTGATATAAAGCTTCCACTTATATGGCTATCATGGCCATCGCAAATTAGGAGCCGTTGCTGTAGTCGTCCATTTTGTGTTGCTTTTGCTCTTATAGAGGGCTCAAAAACACGTTTTAGC
>NW_017263756.1:0-10008 GCF_001662655.1 Pseudogymnoascus verrucosus | reverse complement strand
TGACTAAAATTAAAACCTTAATAACTTTTTAATTAACTGTTATAAAGCTTAATCCTCTTATATTATTACTCTTTATATATGCATACATTAGGGTTTAATTTGTAATAATGTAAGCTAGTCTTATTAAAGAGTTATTTATAGTTTAAGTTTTACTATATAAATATTTTATATAGTAAAAGTTAAAGCCTTAATATTTATTGTAAAATAAGACTAGCGCTACTAGCGTTTTTACATATATTAGATGATTATATAAAGAGTAATAGTCTAAGAGCATTAAGATTTATAACCATTATTACAGAAGTTATTAAGGTTTTAATTTTAGTCACATGACGTGGATTTTGGTGTGGTTTCTAGAATAGCCCTTTAGGCCATGTAGCCCTTTAGGCCATGACCTACGTTATGGCCATACCGGGAATCCGGCAACCACCACTAAATAAAGAGTCACGTGACCTAAATGAAAACTGTAATAACTTTTACAATAGTGCCTATAAAGCTTAATCCTCTTATGTTCTTACTCTTTATCTACATATATACTATAGCTAAATGTTTTAGAGTGTAAGCTAGCCTTAGAAAGGAGTTATTTATAGTTTAAGTTTTGCTATATAAATATTTTGTATAGTAAAAGTTTAAACCTTAATATCTCTTATAAAACACAACTAGTACTACTAATGTTTTCATATATATTAGATAACTATATAAATATCGTTAATATAAGAGGGCTAGGCTATACATCTACTAATTAAAAAGTTATTAAGGTTTTCATTTTAGTCACGTGACCCTCTATTTGGTGGTGGTTGCCGGATTCCCGGTATGGCCATAACGTAGGTCGTGGCGTAATCGGGAGTATGGCGTAATCGGGAGGAGGTACCTTTACAGCAAACTTAGTATGAAAAGGTACTTAATTTTTAAAAATTTAATTAATTTATAATGCCTTTAATAAAAATATTAGGGCTTATCCCTTTTATATATAGGAAGTGTATAAGGCTACCTAATGTATACGAAAACACTAGTAGCGCTAGCGTCTTTCTACACAAGTTATTTAAGTTTTAAAGTTTTGCTATATAAAATTTTAGTATAGTAAGTCTAAAACTGCTAATAACTTTATAAGCACACTAGCTTACATACTAGCGTTATTAATTATTAATGTATATGTGTATGAAGATCATAAGCATAAAAGGGCTAAGCATTAAAATGCTAATTATAGAAGTTATTAAGAGTTAAAGAGTAGATCATGTAATCCTTAGTTTTGCTGTGGCAGTCAGTTTGATGGGGTCGCTTACCCTACTATCCCGATTACGCCATCCTCCCGATTACGCCACGACCTACGTTAGTCATTTTAAAACAGTTAGGTGGCAATTCAGTCCTTTTTAATATTTTAGGTGGCAATTCAGTCATTAACCGTAATAAGAAAATAGAAGCCTCTAAAGTATTATGGCTAACTGCCTTAATTCCTCTCTAGCCAGTTTGGGGGGGGATGATGCTAATATAAACATGGATTATCTCGTCCTATACAGTAAAAGGCGAATTAGGCGTCGGTGGTTTTCTACCTGTCTATTTCAGGAACACTTCTAGCTGTGTACTCTGCCTGATTACATTTTACATTGAATTACTATGAGATCTCTTCCTACCATCACCATGAGCTCAATTATCATCTTCATCTAGATCTGTATCGCTCCAATCTCCCTCACTATCGACCGCATCTCGTATAGCCAATCCTGGAATCCGAATGTTCTCGTAATGTTCTGCACTCTGCTGCTGGTGCGATTTCCCCCGAAGGTCGACATCCCTCATTGGTAGCGGCGGTACCTTGCTGGAGTTGGCCTCACTCGCGGCTACCTGGAGCAGGTGCTTATGTCGAGCCGTAGTGGTGGCATCCGGGGTTTGTGAGAGCTTTAGATACCGTTCGTAGCCTTCAGCAGCGTCGTTGGGCTGGTTTTCGGCTGATTCATACTATAAGGGGCAATTATAAGCTATTGTTCTCTGAAGGCTTACGCTTCTTATCACATACCAAGACGCCCAGGCAATACCATGCTTCCGGGATGTAAGGGTTAAGTCTCACACTCCGTGTAAATGCATCAAAACTGTCTAGAAATTGGTTTATCACGTAGTATAGCACTCCGACGGAATGCCAATATCCTGGAAATGCACCTTCCCTGTAGATAGCCTGCTGGTAATTCTCGTAGGCCTTCTCCACTTGGCCGATGTCCATAAATGCTCTCCCAAGGAGATACCAGGTCTGGCTGTCAAGGGGATCTGATTTTGCTTTTAGTATCTTGAAATATTTAATCGCAAATTAAGGAACAACTTACCTGACCTAATTGATCTTTCTAGTAAATCAATAGTAGACCTCAGACGATCTACCTTGCGCGGCTCCTCTGCAATATTGTCCCTGTGAGGGTAATTGAACCAAGCAATGAATTGAAGGGCCCTTGCGCTCTCTGGATCCTCATCCAGAAGTGCATGCGCTTCCTCGAGAGTCGCAATGGGGCTCATAGCATGGTAGACATGGATTCTTCGAAAAGAGCTAAAATCTTCTTGGAGAGTTTGCACTGGGGGTAGGGAGGGGCCTTTAATATTAGGTGCCCGAGGTGTTTGATCTTCCCCGATCAGAAGAGGGTAGTTTGTGTCCCCAGATGCAGCGAGTTGCAGCAGATTTGTAGTTCGTCCGTATATAACAGACCAGCGGCCACATTTTTTACTAATCTCCCTGCAATTATTATCCCAGCTTCTTAATACCGTGTTTAGTAGGTATAAACATACCAACTATAGCCGCGTTCTGATTTGCGTAAATCGGTCAAGGGCTCGTTACACGACGGGAACTGACAACGGTCTCCTATGGTTTGCTTCGAGACGACCATTGACTGAGAGATATGTGCACCAGGTTTGATGTTAGATTTCCATGTATATGATTGGAAGACTGAGTTATCTCTCGCGGATATGATCATGAACTGTCCTAATGCAACTCGATTGGATCCTATCCGATTGTTTCTAAAGACTACCGTTTGTAAAATGTCTTTGAATGTCTAATCACCGTTAGCAACTAAGATTTACCAATGCCTAGATAATCTCTGTTTATATGAGAAGGTATTATAGCTGGCTGAGTTTAGGATAAGATATGACTTACCTCCCATTCCCTGCAGGCTTGGAATGGCAGTGCCCAACTCTCACCAAGTGCGTCATCAAATCTCACGATATCAAGGGTGAGATGTAGAGGGATCGCATCAATGGCACGAAGGATCTGCTTTATTTTCGCATGAATATCCAAGAGCATTTGTCTGTAAATAAATGATTAGGTCTGACAGAAAGGGAGTGTAAACGGCGATTGTTGCTCACGTGTTTTTTGCAATCTGGCCGAGAACTTCTTTCGAAAACTCCCCAAGTCTGTCGGTATATTAGCAGTAAAAAATAAAAAATAAAACCCAACTTACAGCTTCATCAGTCTATGTACGTTCGCCATAAGGGATGAAATTGTAGCCATGATCTTAGCAGCCTGGTTTCCGATGCTGTGCGCACTCTCGAGAGCTTTCTTACCCTGAGATATAATCAATTCCGTATTTACAGTAATGGTGCTAACACCTTCTGTAATCTTTCCCTGAAACTTGTTATTTTTTGAAGCATGACTAGCGAAAGACCCTCGTAGATGCCGGATCTCATGTGGTAGTGTCTCAACACTGCTCAAGATATCGATGGTATTGGTAAGAAGTGCTTTAGAAGCAGCGAAATGCTGTCGAGCATCGCTTCTAAATACCAATTCATCCTTTTCGAGCGTCCTCAGATACGTTCTAGGAAAGTCTTAGTGCATCCAATCTTACTGTCAGTGCCCAGACCAACTTACAGTTGCTGCAAGCCTAACAAAATATTAATAGCCACCATCTCTGAAACAATCACTTTCCTTAGATCTTCTACATCCTTCCTCCTAATCAAACTCCAGTGAAGCCTTTCCCCGACAGCACTAATCGTCCCTGCACTCCTAAAATGGCCTAAGCTAGATTCCTTCGACCTTATCTTGTTAATGAAGGCCTGCAAGGGCTGCTGGCAATGCATTACAATCAGCCTTATCCGCTCAAGGCCAGCAAGCTCATTGACATCTGTTGTCTGGATCTGAAGCACACATTGAAGCGTACTCTCCAAAAGTCTGAGCTCAGCGTTAAGCTGCTGGAAGTGCTGCGGCGCATCCCTATAACCCTGTACCTCCTCGGAGATGCGCTTGAGACTGTGTATGACGGCGAGAAAATCACCAACCCCGAATCCAAAGCTCATGGCTCGTACGGACGTTCTGGGCCAAGGCGGGGCTATTGGCCTGATGTAGGTAGCGACGAGGCTGGCCCAGGACAACACCTCTGGCGAGAATGATTAGGTTAGCTTAGAGAACGCTATTTCACCGGGGTTGAGATATTCATTCCTCTAGTAGGAGAGTAAAACTAAATGAGAGCGATTTGGGTTGGGGCAGTAGAGACGCGCGCAAGGCAGCGACGTGTGTGTTGGGTCTAGAGGCGTAGGGACAGGGATCAGGTCACCGCCTGTCACAGGACGTGAAATTTAATAACCGAAGGTTAGCTTCTCCACGTTTCCCGAAAGCTTAGCCTCTCCTACGATTCATCCCTGTATCTCTTCCCCACACGCCGAAATCCGGGAGTGGATTAAATATACGCTTCAGCCACTCGAAGCTGATTTTAGAATCGGTATCCGGGGGGAGGGAACGTGGTCTAGTTGCTTCGATACGTACTAGCTGGCTAAATAATCATAGGGTCAATATACATACCATTAGCACTAATGCATTCTATTGCTGTTGCTGTTGTTCGTTTAACATACGCGCCTCGATAGTTTCGTCTGTCATCCTTACTTACCTACAAGGACTTTAACAGAGCTAGGCATAGATAACATTACCCTAGTTTCGTCTATATTATAGACATTCTCTACTAAAATAGCAGGGTCTTATAGTATCTTTCTAATTACCTTAAACTAGTGTATGACCTTCCTATATATTTTTCTTATAGCAGTTCTAGTCCAACGGGCTAACTCTTCTTACTTAGAGTCTTAGATGTCACTTCTCTAAAGCCTTAGTCTAATTCTTCCTAGGAGGTTTAAGCCTATCTACCTTAGGTTGCTAGTAAGTAATGCTAAAGGCTAAGGAAGGGATAAACTTAATTTATATTAGTTGTCCTAGATTGTACATTTATAACATAAAGTTAATAATGACATCCTCTACCTATAGCTAGAGGTACTATTAGCCTTAAGCCTTCTCTTTTATTAAGGGTTGTCTATAAGCATAATAATTAATAGAGGGTAGAATAAGGAACATTACTATAGACCTTATTAAAGTTAGATAAATGTTATAAGCTACCTTAGATAACTAGTTATATCTTATCCTTTAGCTAGTTATATCTTATCCTTTAACTAGTTATATCTTATCCTTTATAAAGAAGCTATTTTTTATTTATCTTATATATATATATATATACCTACTTTATAAGTATTAGTTCTATAAGATTTGCTTTTTTTAAGGTATTAAAATAACAGTTATTATAGAATTACTAACATATGTTGTGGCTATACTAACTTAATTGCCAAACCCTACTAAAATCTAGAACTAAACTATAAAACTACTAACTTAGAAAATTGCAAATAATTCAATTACTACCACCCTAATTCATCTATATTATCCTTAGAAGGCTCTTCTTCGCTCTCTTCATCTATTTCCTTAATTATAGCTTTGTTTATAGGTTGTGGTGTTGTTCTAGGCCTCTGTAAAGCTGTGGCTGTTGCTGCTTCTGCTTCTATAACTTGCAACTGGAGTTCTTCTGTAGAAATGTGGAATTAACCCTTTAAAACTACTCTCTTACCCTTATTCTATACTCTAACGTAGGTCATGGCCATACCGGGACTAACGTAGGTCGTGGCGTAATCGGGAGGATGGCGTAATCGGGATAGTGGGGTAAGCGACCCCATCAAACCGACTGCCACAGCAAAACTAAGGATTACATGATCTACTCTTTAACTCTTAATAACTTCTGTAATTGGCATTTTAAGGCTTAGTCCTTTTATGCTTATGATCTTCATACACATATACATTAATAATTAATAACGCTAGTATGTAAGCTAGTGTGCTTATAAAGTTATTAGCAGTTTTAGACTTACTATACTAAAATTTTATATAGCAAAACTTTAAAACTTAAATAACTTGTGTAGAAAGACGCTAGCGCTACTAGTGTTTTCGTATACATTAGGTAGCCTTATACACTTCCTATATATAAAAGGGATAAGCCCTAATATTTTTATTAAAGGCATTATAAATTAATTAATTTTTTAAAAATTAAGTACCTTTTCATACTAAGTTTGCTATAAAGGTACCTCCTCCCGATTACGCCATACTCCCGATTACGCCACGACCTACGTTAAATTGCCACCCTATAAATGTACAACTTAAGTTAACTTACCTATAATAGTACTCTACAATTTAACTTAGCTATTATCTATATCTACTCTTAATATAGAACATAAGTTAGCTCTAAAATAATCTGTAGCTTACCCTTAACTCTAGTAATAAATTATGCTTATATAAAGTAGTATGTTACATGACTAAAACATAGTATGCTTATTACAAAGCCTTTATAGTGTTATATATGCTTAATTAATAGTTATAAGTAAGTAGTGATACTAGTAACTAAGTTATGTTTTAAGTTAAAGTGTAGAGTACTATTATAGATAAGTTAAGTTAAGTTGTAAATTTATAGGGTGGCAATTTGGTCATTTTAAAACAGTTAGGTGGTAATTCAGTCCTTTTTGATATTTTAGGTGGCAATTTAGTCATTAACCGTTCTTATTATCCTTGTAGTTACTCTTCTTTTAAGATAACTTAGACTTATAATCCTTTTTTAATTTACGATATTTAAGGAACCGTCTAGCTTTTACATGCCCATTTTTATGATAATAAATGTGCTTTTATTAGACTTTGTTGGCTTTATTATAGGTTTAAGTCTTAGAAAAAAACTTTCTAAACGTTTAATTCTACGTTCGTATAACGTAAGTCGTGGCGTAACCGGGCTAATGGCGTAACCGGGCTACCTACTCACCCCACCAAATCGAAGGACACGTAACTAGATTTAAAACCCTAATAACTTTTATAATAGTGATTATAAACCTTAATCCTCTTAGACTATTATTCTTTATATGCTAATCTAATATGCATAAAAACGCTAGTAGTGCTAGATTTGTTTTCTAAGAGATATTAAGGTTTAAACTTTTACTATACAAAATATTAGTATAGCAAAACTTAAACTATAAATAACTCTTTAATAAGGCTAGCTTACGTTCTTCAAAATTTAACTATAGTATATTAGTATATAAAGAGTAATAGTCTATAAGGAATAAGTTCTAATAATTTTATTAATAGAGTTATTTAAGTTTAAAGTTTGTAGATTTAAGTACCTTCATATATAAATTCTGCTGCAAAGGTACATAGCCCGGTTACGCCATTAGCCCGGTTACGCCACGACTTACGTTAAAGGAAAACCCTTTCATATAAACCTACTAGTGTACTATTCTACCTGTGTCCTAAGTTATCACATGAGCTATATCTTCTACACCTATGCTCTAGGTTATTACGTAGTTTGTTGTTCCTACCGTGCTCTAAGTTATCACGTGAATTTGTTGTTTGTTTATTGTTTGTTGTTTGTTTACATGTAACACTATTATTACGTATGCGTTAGAGTAGTAATATACATAATAACACTATTACATGTAAACAAAGAAACAACAAACATACATAATAACTTAGAACACATAACGTAAGTCATGGCGTAATGGGTCTAATGGCGTAATGGGCCTAATGTACCTTTACAGCCAAATTTGTATGTAAAGGTACTTATGTTTATAAAACTAAAAATCTAAAAATCTCTGCTAATAAAAATCATACACCTTAACTATTTAAAACTTAGGTTCTATATATAGGTGTTTACTTCATTTAAAAACGCTAGTACTACTAGTGCTATTATTTATATCCTATTAATAAGTTTAAATTACCCTAACGTAGGTCGTGGCGTAACGGGTGTAATGGCGTAACGGGGGTAGTGGTATTTTGCTAGCGAATTTATATCACGTGACTAGAATTAAAACCTTTAATAACTACTTAAGTAGGTGATGTAAAGTATAATACTTTTGTATATAAAAACTTCATATATACATATATTCGACATAGAAATTTCAGCCTGTAAGCTAGTTATATAAGGAAGTTATTAACAATTATAGATTTACCATACTAATATTTTGTATGGTAAAATCTTAGACCTTTAATAACTTATGCAAAACAATTATAGTGCTATTAGCGTTTTTTTATATAAAAGAGTATTATATACAGTTCTAATATATACAAGGAATAAGCTTTACTAATTTTATTCATAGAGTTATTTAGGTTTGAAGTTTTTGGTTCTAAGTACTATTGCTTAACGTAGGTCATGGCCTAAAGGGCTACATGGCCTAAAGGGCTATTCTAGAAACCACACCAAAATCCACGTCACGTGACTAAAATTAAAACCTTAATAACTTTTTAATTAACTGTTATAAAGCTTAATCCTCTTATATTATTACTCTTTATATATGCATATATTAGGGTTTAATTTGTAATAATGTAAGCTAGTCTTATTAAAGAGTTATTTATAGTTTAAGTTTTACTATATAAATATTTTATATAGTAAAAGTTAAAACCTTAATATTTATTGTAAAATAAGACTAGCGCTACTAGCGTTTTTACATATATTAGATGATTATATAAAGAGTAATAGTCTAAGAGCATTAAGATTTATAACCATTATTACAGAAGTTATTAAGGTTTTAATTTTAGTCACGTAGCGTGGATTTTGGTGTGGTTTCTAGAATAGCCCTTTAGGCCATGTAGCCCTTTAGGCCATGACCTACGTTACAAGTTTAGCTGTAAAGGTACATACCCCCGTTACGCCATTACACCCGTTACGCCACGACCTACGTTAGGTCATGGCCAGACCTGCTACATGGCCAGACCTGCTACCCCACCAAAATCTAGGACTAATCCACCAAACCCCTAACTACAACCACCAACACTACTATAACGTAGGTCATGGCCATACCGGGACTATGGCCATACCGGGAATCCGGCAACCACCACCAAATAGAGGGTCACGTGACTAAAATGAAAACCTTAATAACTTTTTAATTAGTAGATGTATAGCCTAGCCCTCTTATATTAACGATATTTATATAGTTATCTAATATATATGAAAACATTAGTAGTACTAGTTGTGTTTTATAAGAGATATTAAGGTTTAAACTTTTACTATACAAAATATTTATATGGCAAAACTTAAACTATAAATAACTCCTTTCTAAGGCTAGCTTACACTCTAAAACATTTAGCTATAGTATATATGTAGATAAAGAGTAAGAACATAAGAGGATTAAGCTTTATAGGCACTATTGTAAAAGTTATTACAGTTTTCATTTAGGTCACGTGACTCTTTATTTAGTGGTGGTTGCCGGATTCCCGGTATGGCCATAGTCCCGGTATAGCCATAACCTACGTTAATGGTTAACGTAGGTCGTGGCGTAATGTCGGTAATGGCGTAATGTCGGTAGTGGGGTTAGGACCACCCTATTAAAAGCTTCAAAAAATCGTAATAATTTAATTACTACCACCCTAATTCATCTATATCATCCTCAGAAGGCTCTTCTTCGCTCTCTTCATCTATTTCCTCAATTATAGCCTCGTTTATAGGTCGTGGTGTTGTTCTAGGCCTCTGTGAAGCTGTTGCTGTTGCTGCTTCTGCTTCTATAACTTGCGACTGGAGTTCTTCTGTTGAAATGTGGAATTAACCCTTTAAAACAGCTCTTTTACCCTTATTCTATGCCCTACGCTTCTGAATAATTGAACGTAAGTTATTACACTCTCTTTTCTAAAGGGTGTTGCGTGTATTAAGGCGTTCTAACTCATCTGCTAACTTATTGATATATTGCTTTGTAGGAGTATTCAAAACACTC
>NW_017263755.1:8589-10800 GCF_001662655.1 Pseudogymnoascus verrucosus | reverse complement strand
AGTTAGAGGGGTTTCAGGTATAGAAGGAAAGAGGAACAGAGGGTTCCCCCTTCATCTTTTTTATATCCTTCGTAGTAGACCTATAGGATTACACCAACTTATATCCAACTTGCACTCCTATATGCAACTCCTCGTAATACAGTGCCCTATGTCCTTACACCTAGCGTTACAAGGCAAGGCTCTTATATAGCCTTATAAGCTATATAGCTAATTTATATAATGCTAGTTAAATATTAACTAATAGAGATATTATAAAAGAAAATTACTATTAAAACTAAACAAAATAAACAAAACTATAGAGTATAGCCTAGAAATAACAAACAAAAAGTTAGAAAAGCCTTAGATAGTTAAAATCCTACTAACTAATTTTTGAATAGTAATGTACATTATAATATAGGTTAATAAAGATTAGTTTAAGGAAGAGAGGATAAGGGTTTATAGAAACTAGGGGAAACTTAGTAGTATATAGTAACAATTAACAACAAAATCTACCTCTAGACAAGACTATCTGCCTCTAGAATATGCTAAATTAGACTCTAGCTCTAACTACTAAGCTAGGCTAACCGTTATGAGGTATGGATCTTTCGCGCTAAGTGTAGAGGAGGTTGATAATTATCTAGCTAAGTTATTAAAGCAGTGCTGTGATTTAAACAGGGAGATTTCAGCTATATGTAGCAAGACTATTCTAAATTTGTAGACATTATTAGCAATTTAGATTACAAATAAGGCATGTTCATTGTTTGTAATTATGTGAATGACGGCTCACTGCACCCATCTCTTGCAATCAGGGCGGAAAGCTCGGAGGAATATTTTGCATTCTAGGAGATGACATTGCCTGATTGGTATAGGTTAGGAATATACTATAATATGATTAATATGAGTAGTTCACCAGGAATCACTCCAATTGACTATTGCTTCCAACTGCTGACTTTGCTTACCCCAACCTTGAGCGAAGCGAAAAGTTGGTCACGACGATTACTCGATACTTGCTTTAACTATGCCCGTGATCCAGGTGAATTATATTCCTTGGCTACGGGATACAGACATCATCACGAAGCATTTTAAGGACAGGCTCTCGGGAAATGCTGATGGAAAGAGAAGGTTTGGCCACCGATATGGGCAATAGTGACGTGGGAGATTAATGTGGCCGCTTCGAATGCGGAGAGAACCGAGAGACTGAGGCGATCACGGCAGTTGAGAAAGCCTTTGCCGTGTAAAATCGTCGTCCGCGGGCTCGAAGGCGTATGATGGCTTGTTCTAGAAGAGTTCCCGCTCGCCACAAACGATAATACCCAGAGAACTAGCCAGGGGTTCGAGGCAGGGCAAGAAGAATACCCTCAAAGAAGAGGGGTATACCGTTCTCCAACCTGGGTAATTCAAATTAATATCAGCCTTTTGCCCTAGTGAACACAAGCAATTTCGACAACCCCGCTGTTCCTGGGCAAATCTGCCGGGGACCGACGGGCCGATGGACACCAGCCACTATCTCCTGTAACTACAAGCTTATGATGTGGGTCAACAAGGCTTTAATACCCTTGTCATTGCTTAACTGGAGACAGAAAAGAGGTCGCCTGGACATGTTTGAAAGAGCACTATTCTCCTCTTCTGCGTTACGGTATACAGTATGCTTGTGTATAAATATCTCATAGTGTCGCGATGGGTTCGTAACGGGTTTCTCTCGTCATACTCACTCTGCTTTCTCGTCATTTTCTTAGCCACAGTGCTCCAGCCATGGCACAAAAGCTTGTTTTCACAGCATTGGCTGCCATTCTTCCCCTAGTCGCAGCCCAGCAAATTGGCACTCAAACACCAGAAGTTCATCCCAAGCTGCCGACTTGGAAATGCACCACAGGTGGTGGCTGTGTCCAGCAGGACACCTCTATCGTTCTGGACTGGGGTTACCACCCGATCCATAAGGTTAACAGCCAGACGTCATGCACGACCTCCAGCGGTGTAGATGCCACATTGTGCCCCAATGAGGTCACATGCGCAGCGAACTGTGCTATCGAAGGTGCCAACTACGCTGGCAGTGGCGTAACCACATCTGGAAATGCTGTAACGCTTAAACAATATGTCCAGAACAACGGAGTTACCACCAATGCCTCCCCGCGAATCTATCTCCTCGGCTCCGATGGCAACTACGAGATGCTCCATCTCCTTGGACAGGAGCTGAGATTCGATGTTGACGCCTCAACTCTCGTCTGCGGAGAG
>NW_017263755.1:7597-8485 GCF_001662655.1 Pseudogymnoascus verrucosus | reverse complement strand
GGATATCTGGGAAGCCAATGCCAACGCTACGGCGCTGACGCCGCATCCATGCCAGGGTAATAGCTGTGACAGCTCCGGCTGCGGTTTCAACCCCTATGCCCAGGGTCTCCACAACTACTATGGCAACGGCGGCACTGTCGATACCCTCAAGCCCATCACTGTGATCACGCAGTTCTACACAAATGACAACACTCAGACCGGCACCCTCACCGAGATCCGTCGCCTCTACATCCAGAATGGCAAGGTGATCCAGAATGCCGTAACCTCGTCTGGCATGGACTCTATCAAGGCTGCATGGTGCTCATCGTCCGATGCCGCTGCCGCCAGGCTCGGTGGACTGACCACCATGGGTCAGGCACTGGGTCGCGGCATGGTACTAATCTTCAGCATTTGGAATGACGCCGGACAGCACATGAGCTGGCTGGACAGCGGCAGCTCCGGCCCATGCAGCAGCTCGGAAGGAAACCCGACGAACATCCAGCAACAAACACCAGGAACTTATGTCACCTTCTCGAACATCAGGTGGGGAGATATCGGCTCTACGTTCTCAGAAAGCGGTGGGTCCGTACCGCCATCTTCGTCGACCGCCGCTCCAACCAGCCAGAAGCCCACTTCTACCTCCAATCCGGCATCCACTACTACTGNNCGCCGTTTGTGTGCACTTACGGTAATGACTGGTATTCACAATGCTTGTAGATATTCCAACTTGATACGTCGTTGGATGGTGGTTGAGTAGACGAAGACGTAAATAGGGTGACATTATCATTGCACATATTCAAAACCTAGTTACATTCATGTCTCTATTATATATACTGTCACTAAATAAGTACGAACTCATCAAGAGATGGAAGAGTCATCTAACGAGCGCCATCTTGAACATTCCGTGCT